>NW_024755719.1:172500-200000 GCF_018991925.1 Homarus americanus
AACTCGGTAGAGGGTTTTAATGAATCTCGGTTTCATCAGAACAAATTAATCCACGAAGGAAGAAAAAAATCTATATAAAACAAAGAATAAATCTATTTCATTACTACAGAGGAATTTTTATCATTTGAAGTATAATAGAAGAAGTGGATTATCATCTTATTGACCCAAAGAAGGTATTAATCTTTCTCCTATTGCCAAAAAATAATTCCAATATCACTAAAAAAACGAAGAAATAGATTCATCATAATTTTATACAGCGAAACCTTAAAGAAATATTTGTCTTATTGTCTTACTGATACAAATAAAATTATTATTTCTATCTTATTAACAAACAAAAATAGTAATTATTATCTTGAACAAACAAAGCAAAAAAACCCACCCTCAATTATCTTTAAAAAAACCCACTCAGTTACTCCAACCAATTTTGTCTTATTTTGGGTCTGGACATTATCACCTCCACCATAAATGAGTAAAGAAGGGAGATAGGGAGAGAGAGATAAAATGGAAAAGGGATGAGGAGGAGGAGGAGAATAGTCAAGTTAAAAAAGTATACACAATAAACTGCTTAGTATGAAACACAAGGTATCAACTAGGCAGACACTAAGTAATGCTAAACTATACAACTTTGTAATCCTAAATATTCAAAATAGTAAAAAAAAAAGAAGCCATATGTAATTTAACAAGAGACAAATATAAAAATCCTTATGTATATTAATTTTTGCTTTCCTTTTGTTTTCTTTTCTGAATGAACTGGGCTGCGAGTACTCGATGTGGGCGCTTTTTGAAATCATGCAAAACATTCAGCAAAATTTTTTTACAACACGCCAAAGAGAAATCTGGTCATGCACTACCTTAACACACAGGGGTGGTATGGGTGAGGGGGGGGTGGTGAGGGTGTGAGGGGTGAAGATGAGGGGATGAAAGTGTGTGAGGGTGTGAGGGAATGAGTGTGAAGGTGTGTGAGGGGAGTGTGTGTGTGTGAGGGAATGAATGTCAGGGTGTGTTGGGTATGTGTGAGTGTGAGAATGAGGCGTGTGTGGGGTGTAAGTGGGTGGGTGGGTGAGGGTGTGAAGGGTGAATGTAGTGTGAAGGTGTTTGTGAGGGTGTGTGGGGTGTTAACGATATGAGGCTGTGTATGTGAAGGTTGTGTGTGTGTGTGTGTGTGTGTGTGTGTGTGTGTGTGTGTGTGTGTAGAGTAAAGTGAAGGGTGTGGGTGAATATGAAGACATGAGGGTGA
This sequence comes from Homarus americanus, assembly GCF_018991925.1. Classification (NCBI taxonomy): domain Eukaryota; kingdom Metazoa; phylum Arthropoda; class Malacostraca; order Decapoda; family Nephropidae; genus Homarus; species Homarus americanus. Next base: position 173,738 of record NW_024755719.1, read on the forward strand.
ATGCAAGGGTGTAAGGGTATGAGGATGTATAAGTGAGATGAGGGATTGAGAGAAGGAAGGAAGGAAGGAAGGAAGGAAGGAAGGAAGGAAGGAAGGAAGGAAGGAAGGAAGGAAGGAAGGAAGGAAGGTTGTCTAGTGATTGCCAACCATCTCGTGATGCATTAATGAGAAAAGGAGGAGGAAGAGGAGGAGTAGGATGAGGAAAAGAAGCCGGAGAAGAAGATGGAGGAAGATAGGAAGAGTAAGAGGAGGAATAAAAGGAGGAAGGGGGAATAAATATAATGGATGGCTGGATGGAAAGGAGGGAGATAGAATGATGGAAAGAATGAGAGAGAAACACGAGGAGAAGAGAAGATACACGAATAGGAAATAGAAGAGAGAGATAAGGAAAAGTGGATAGAAAACGTTGATAAAAGTGGATAGAAAAGGGGGAAGAAGATCGAAGAATCGAAGAAGAAGAAAGGAAATTGATAGTCAGTAAATAAAAAAATGGCGAAGAAGAAGAAGAAACGAAGAAAAGGAAGAAGAATTAGAAGAAATGAAATAAATAAAGAAAAATAAGATGAAAGCGAAATAGGGAAACAATAAACAGTAATTTACGATATAAAAAAATTATAATATCTTAAGAAAAACTGAGAATAGGAGAAAAATATGATGAAGTGAAGAATAAGAGAGAATGGTGATGATAAAGAGGTGATAGTCATGATAGGGAGGTGATGGTGATGATAGGGAGGTGATGGTGATGATAGGGAGGTAATGGTGATGATACAGAGGTGATGGTGATGATAGGGAGGTGATGGTGATGATAGGGAGGTGATGAGGTGATGGTGATGATAGGGAGGTGGTGATGATGAGAGGTGATGGTGGTGATAGGGTGATAGTAATGATAGGGAGGTGATGGTGATGATGGGAGGATATGGGAGGTGATGGTGATGATAGGGAGATATGATAGGAGTATGGTGATGATAGGGAGGTAATGGTGATGATAGGGGAGGTGATGCTGGTGATAGGGAGGTGATGGTGATGATGGGGAGGTAATGGTGACGATGAGAGGTGATGGTGATAGGGAGGTGATGGTGGTGATAGGGAGGGATGGTGATGATAGGGAGGTGATGGTGATGATAGGGAGGTGATGGGATGATAGGGAGGTGATAGTGATGATAGGGGAGGTGATGGTGATGATAGGGAGGTGTGGTGATGATAGGGAGGTGATGGGTGAGGTGATAGGGAGGTGATGGTGATGATAGGGAGGTGATGATGATAGGGAGGTGATGGTGATGATGGGAGGTGATGATGATAGGGAGGTGATGGGTGATGATAGGGAGGTGATAGTGATGATAGGGAGGTGATGGTGATGATAGGGAGGTGATAGTGATGATAGGTGAGTGATGGTGATGATGGTGAGGTGATAGGGAGGTGATAGTGATGATAGGAGGTAATGGTGATGATACAGAGGTGATAGTGATGATAGGAAGTGATGGTGGGATTGATAGTGATGATAGGGAGGTGATGGTGATGATAGGGTGGTGATAGAGGTGATGGTGATGATGAGGTGATGGTGATGATAGGGAGGTGGTAATGATAGGGAGGTGATGGTGATGATGATGTGATAGGTAATGGGTGGATAGGGAGGTAATTGATGATGAGTGATGGAGGTGATGGTGATTGATAGGGAGGTGATGGTAATGATGGAGGTGATGGTGAGATAGGGAGGTGATAGTAATGATGAGGTGAGTGTGATGGGTGATGATAGGGAGGTGATAGTAATGATAGGGAGGTGATGGTGATGATAGGGAGGTGATGGTGATGATACAGAGGTAATAGTGATGATAGGGAGGTGATGGTGATGATAGGGAGGTGATAGTTGTGATAGGGAGGTGATAGTTGTGATAGGGAGGTGCTAGTAGTGATAGGGAGGTGATAGTGATGGTAATGAGGTGATAGTAGTGATACGGAGGTGATAGTGGTGATAGGGAGGTGATAGGGAGGTGATAGTGATGAGAGGGAGGTGATATTGGTGATGAAGAGGTGATAGCGGTGATAGGGAGGTGATAGCGGTGATAGGGAGGTGATAGGGAGGTGATAGTGATGGTTCGAGGTGATAAGAGAGATCTCAGATACACACTTCTAAAAGGTACCAACAAACTCTAATAGAAGCAGATTATGTTTAATAAAAGCTACTTAAAAATAGTTAACTACTCACAACTACTATATTTAAGTTCTTATAATAATGTTTTTTTTTTTTGAGGGGTGGGTGGTCATGCATTATTATTTTGTTTGGTTAAAAGAGATGTCAAAGCTATATAAAAAATGTATGAAGGGCGTATATAGTTATCAACAATTATACCACCGGATAGATATGCAAAATCATCATTTCAACCGTTACCATCAGCATATATGTGAACAGAGAACATATATATAACACCAATGAACAAGTAAGATGCCCCAGAGAATAACAAAATGAACCCAGAAAAAAATGAACAAAGATTTTTTTTATATATATATATTTTTTGTTAAGTAGTGAGGTCGTTGGAGCCTTCATACATTACATAATGTTTTTGCATACCACACGAGGGGGGTGCCACAGTATGGAATGCAAATTAATTTATAGATGGGATTTCCATTTTTTTCTTCAAAGTTTGAGTTTATAGTTTATTTACAAGGTTGCCAACCTGTACACTTGTAATCAGTGTTTGGGATTAGATATATACAGTTATATGGAGTACATTTGTTGTATAATTCTCACTCTGAGGAATCTTACAGATTTTTAGAGACGTTTATAAATGTTTATATGAGCTTAGTCCGTCGATACTTGGATGCCGAGGGAGAGGAGTGTCTGACTTAGGGAAGCTCACTAAAAACTTCCCAAATTAATGAAATAAAACGTTTGATTTTTTTTTTTATAAAACTCTGTTACGTCCAATGGGGAAAAATATTTAAAATGGGTAAAATTAAAAACAGCGTATCTTAACGTGTGGTTGCGGTTACCAAGGATAGTTTTGGGTGAGTTAAGGTTTAAGTTGGTGTTGTTAGATGTGTTGTTTAAGAGAGATTACAATTGTATGGTTATTGTCATGATGAAGCTGAAAAGATAGAATTGGAATTAGTTAGTTTAGTATTTAGACATGTGGTTAATTAATAATGAGTTAGCGATTTTAAATATATATATCATATAAATATATAAGAGATCTGACGTACAGTGACGGTCAGAGTATAAGTTTAGTCCTTGGGGTTAATATCACTTAAAAAAGTTTGTGTTTCCCTGAAGCTGAAAAGAGGAGGTATTAATGGAGACTTAAAAGTTTTGTGTCGACGTTGCCGGAGTCAGCCTCGTCACACGTTCATTAAAGGGGATGTCAAAAAACACATGCAAGAGGTAGAGCAAAAAAGAAGCAGAATAAGTGTGCGCAACTGGTGGTAGAGGGAGACACTGCTGGCGAGGTAAAGGTGGCGACACTCGCTCACCGCCAGAGGGCCAGAGAAGGGAAGTGGGAGGGAGTAGTAAATGAAGGGAAAAAAATATATATCATCTTCCTTGAAAATTCTTTTATGTTGAGTTTGGAATAAAAGTCATGTGAATTTCATCATGATAAGAGAGCAAAAAAACTCAAGTTAAAATTCGTGGCAGAGAGGAAATGACAAGAAAATGTGTCCTCTTGATGGAGGTGGTGTCTCGTGTGGGTCCTGATGTGGCCGAGGGTGGGAAAAATAGCGACACCTTCATCATGGGAGGGAGGGGAGGGGAAGCTACATTTCATTTGGTAGTTGATGAAAGCAAGTTGAAAATTACCTCTGATAAGGAAATGATAATAAGTAAAAAAATATGGCAAAAAAAAACAATGATTTATATTGAAGAGGAAGAATCAAAACTCTCGTGGATGAGGGGAGATAATTTTTTTTCTTTTTAGAATTTCTCAAGTAAAAGAAAACGCCACGGAAATTTGTCTCAGGGATTTGAAAAAAAGTCATTAATATACATACTGTACACAGTCCATGAAGGAGGAAAATTTAATATGTGATTCGTATCTTTCTCATGACAGCTGAACAATGAACGCAACTGCTTGACTTGTTAAGGAGAGACAATATGATGATCCAGCGAGATTCACAAAGGGAGGGGAGGGGGGGAACAGGAGACGCCGCCATGTAAACTAACTCGCTGTTTTAGTTCAATGGCGCGCGAGGGTACACGGTGTTTTGGTGGTGCTGCTGTTGTTGGTCTTGTTATGACTGCATTATCGTGCCACAACCGCTTAATAGGTCTTTAAGCACACAACACTGAGTTTTTTTTTTCTATACTAGACATCAACAACTAATTTTACAAACTTGGGAGAGATATAATCATTTTCTTAAAGGGGGTAAAAAAAAAAACACCAACTTGACCACGACTCAAGACATAACAGTGTGTGTGTGTGTGTGTGTGTGGGAGGTGACGCTTGAAAACTTACGAGATATTTGATAATTAAATATATTAATGATTAGGTTGAATGAGAATGATCAAATAAAGACGTTATCAGTGTTTTAAAGAACATTAATATATTACTGCGTCTTTTTCAGAGATAAAATCCACATGATACTTAACCCTGTAAAGCAAAGGATTAAACTCTGCTTATCAAAGGGTTTTTTTACAAGTGAGGATGAAGAGAGCGAGTGATCCCATAATGTATAGTAAATGCTACTAACTACACACAACTGGGGCATATTTAGGACACAATCCCTTCAACAACCAGTTCTGCACACGTAGCGAGGGAGAGAAGGAGAGGCCAGCTTCCCATTCCTGTCTTCTGATTGGCTGGCCTAATTAAATATATAACGGCAATTTCCTGTCTTGTGATTGGCTAGCCAAGTAAATTAAAAGAACGACTACTGTATATTCTTGCAAGCAATTTTCACGGCTTGCAAGAAACTCACCAATTATAATGAAGATGCCAATTTATAGGGTAATATATCTGGCTGTGCGCGAGTTAGTCTATCATGTTGGATAATAGCATCAGCAGGAGGAGTAATAGGCGGTGAAGGAATATAATGGGAGTTTTGTAGTGGTAATAGCTGTAGGTAATAGTAGTAGTAGTAGTAACTATGGTCAGTAGTAGTAGTAGTAACTATGGTCAGCAGTAGTAGTAGTATTAGTAACTATAGTCAGTAATATTAGTAGAAACAATAGTAGTAGTAGTAGTAATAGGATAGCTACTTATGTATTAGGATATTTAATATTAAGGTAATTAAATGGTGGCGAAAGTGTGGCTATTGGGGGAGGCTGGAGGCCATTAAAAAAAAAAAAAGTAGTAGTAACTATGGTCAGTAATATTAGTAGAAACAATAGTAGCAGTAGCTTGGTGTGACGAATTCTTGTCCATAGTGTATCATTCTGACGTATGGATGGTCGCTATTAGGGGGGGGTAGCCTACACACCCACGCGCGCACGTATGCCCCTACTACCTGGACACAGCAGTCCAGCCTGTCACCTCTCCGCCCTTCCCTCATAAGAACCAGTATAATCTTGTGCCTGGGACTAAATCAGATGTTCGGAGGCGGACGTATCTGTCGTCCAAGGTGCTGTTCACTATGCCTGGTAACATTCTTTGCTGCGTCTGTGCTAGCCCGAACCAAAACTGCACAAATTGTGTTTGTGCGAGAAACAACCGACCATGTGTGGATTGCAGGAAGCTAGACCAGTGTCGGAACCCACGTCGCAGGGAGCCAACACAGGTGGCCACAGTGGATATCGCCGGGACCCAACCACCCGATGATATCCGAAATGATAGCAGTGAGTCTACTCAACCCGAAAATGTAGTACTAATAAATGCTGCTCCCTTAGTAGCAGGTGTCCATGAGGAGAATGAGAGACAGCCACCTCAGTGGAATGACATGTCGATGGAAAATGCAGACATATGGGTCAAAGAAACCTACTCAGAAATTGTCAAGTGGTCGCCCGCTAACTTATTTGAACCACCCAAGTGTGCGGCCACCAAAGAAATGATTCGGGAGATGACTCGCCTCATGACTGATTACACTCAGGACCGCTTCCTCGCCCCTTTAGCTCTTCAAATACTGGCATTAATACAACATCTATTTTGTCAGAGGACACACACAAAGACTAAGCACAAAGAAAATGTGGCAGCAATGAAGAGAAGATTGGCAACGTGGCAGACTGGGGCCCTTGATGATCTCCTATGTGAAGCAAGAACACTACAGGAGAGACTAAAAATTACGGGTGACGGAAAGCAAAACACCGATGATGTGGCAAGAAAATTCGGAAACAAAATGCGTGTGGGAAAAGTGTCTCTTGCGGTAAGATCTCTCACAGAGGAATCCTCCGGTGGGGTGATGCCAATAAACAGAGAGACATTAAAACTATTGAAAGAGAAACATCCCCCTGCAAGCGAAGACGAAGGCATCAGGTTCCAGGGTGACTATATCCCACCAAATGCTGTCCTGTTCGAGAAAATAACAGGAGAGATGGTGTGGAAAAAGGCACTGAAGACTCGAGGAGGAGCCGGCCCTTCAGGTCTGGATGCAAACGGTTGGAGAGTCATCCTCAGCACAGACAAGTTTGGCCCTGTAGCAAGCGACCTCTGCACTGCTATTGCCGCCCTTGCAAGAAAGCTTGCAACCTCTTGCTGCCATCACCTCCAGGCCCTGACTGCCTGCCGCCTTATTCCTCTGGAAAAGAAACCAGGATGCAGACCTATAGGGGTGGGGAAAGTGCTGAGGCGGATCATCGGCAAATGCATAATGGAGGTGGTAAAGGATGATGTCAGGGCAGCAGCAGGGAACCTACAAGTGTGTGCTGGCCACCAGGCTGGTGGGGAGGCCGCCATTCACGCCATGAGATTGATATTTGAGCAGCGTGATTGTGAGGCCGTTCTCCTGGTGGATGCTTCAAACGCATTCAACATACTTGACCGCAAGGCTGCACTGCACAACATCAAGATCAAGTGTCCAAGCTTTGCGATGTATGTTGAAAATTCGTATAGGAATCCATCAGACCTCTACATAGTAAGCAACAAGGCTCTAAGAGGTGATACCTTCTTACAGTCAACCGAGGGAACAACACAGGGGGACCCTGTTGCAATGGCAATGTATGCAATTGGCCTATCAGTGCTCCAACGAGAAATAGAATTTGAAACAACGGGGGTCAAACAAGTGGCATATGCTGATGACCTCACAGGAGCAGGAAAAGTGAAGGGCATCAAAAAGTGGTGGGACTTGGTAACATCGCGAGGTCCACAAATAGGGTACCACCCAAACGCCAGCAAGTCCTTCCTCATCGTGAAGCCAGAACATTACGAACGGGCATTGGAGGTTTTTGGCGGAAGTGAGGTCAAAATAACTAAGGACGGCCAAAGACATCTAGGCACAGTAATTGGCACTGCGGACTTCAAGACCAAGTACGTAGCGGGAAAGGTAAATGAGTGGGTTAGTGAAATCCAAGCTCTGTCTGAGATTGCTAACACAGAGCCACATGTGGCCTTTGCTGCATTCACCCATGGAGTCAAGCATCGTTGGAACTACCTGATGCGTACTATCCCTGATATCGGACCCCTCCTCCACCCTCTGGAAGAAGTTATCAGTGTCAATTTCATTCCTAAATTAGTGAAACACCCTGACTTAACCCCAGCAGAAAGAGCACTTCTTGCACTTCCACCAAGACTGGGAGGGATGGGACTAACCAATCCAGAGGAGATTGCTGCCACCGAACATCAAAATTCACTTAAGCTCACGGCAGCCCTCACGGACCACATAATAGCCCAGAATGCAACAGGGGAGGTGGATACCAGTGAAGTAAATAAGATTCGTAGGTCCATTACGACAGATCGACAGCACTGCCAAAATGATAAGTTGCAGCAACTGTTGCTGCAGGTACCAGAAAATTTGGATAAAAAGTAGCTATAGCGCAGGAGGTGGGCGCCTCGAACTGGTTAACTACGTTACCGATAAGGGCAAATGGTTTCAGTCTTAATAAACAAGAATTTACAGATGCCATTGCTCTAAAGTACGGTCGGCCAGTAGGTTTGCCCTCCTAATGCGTGTGTGGCTCTTCCTATGATGGCGATCACGCCATGGTGTGCAAGAAGGGGGGCTTCATATGCATGAGGCATGACGAGGTAAGGGATCTTACAGCAAATATGTTGAAGGAAATCTGCCGGGATGTCATGGTAGAACCGACCCTCCTTCCATTGGATGGTGAGATCTTCCAACACAGGACTTCAAACACATCTAACGAAGCCCGTGTGGACGTCAGCGCTCGAGGATTCTGGACGCGGGAACAGCGGAGCTTTCTTCGACATCACGATTTTTGATCCCATGGCCGCATGTCACCGTAACCTAGCTCTCGATGCTGCACATAGGAGGAACGAGAACGACAAGAGAAGGGCATATGGGGAGAGAATTCAAAACGTTGATCAAGGCAGCTTCACTCCTCTCGTGTTCACAACCTCTGGCGGGAAGGGACCAAGTGCAAGATGTTTCTACGCCAGACTCGCGGAGGTGATCTCCGAACAGAAGCAGCAGCCCAGAAGTTACGTTACAGCCTGGATGAGATGTCGACTGTCTTTCTCTCTCCTTCGGTCGGCTTTGCTCTGCCTCAGGGGAACGAGAGCTTCTGCCCCAATCCCGACAACTGCTGCAGATATTGACTATGAGGCTACAGTCACTGAATGCCACATAGATCTGCGGCGCAACTAACTCAACACAGCTAGGATAGCTACTTATGTATTAGGATATTTAATATTAAGGTAATAAAATGGTGGCGAAGGTGTGGCTATTGGGGGAGGCTGGAGGCCACGTTAAAAAAAAAACAATTTAGCAGTAATTAATAGGAGTAGTTAGTAGGAGTAGTAGAAGTAGTAGTAACTATGGTCAGTAATATTAGTAGAAACAATAGTAGTAGTTAATAGTAGTTAATAGTAGTAGTAATAGTAGTATTAGTATTAGTAAGTATGGTCAGTAGTAATAACAGTAGCAGCAGTAGTAGTAAGTATGGTCAGTAGTAGTAGATGTAAGTAGTAGTAGTTAATAGGAGTAATTAATAGGAGAAATAATAATAATAGTAGTAGTAGTAGTAGTAGTAGTAGTAGTAGTAGTAGTAGTAGTAGTAGTAGTAGTAGTAGTAGTAGTAGTAGTAATAGTAGTAGTAGTAGTAGTAGTAGTAGTAATAGCTGTAGTTAGCAGCAGAAGTAATACTAGTGGTAGTAACTACGGACAGTAGTAGTAGTAATAGCTGTGGTTAACAGTAGAAGTAATACTAGTGGTAGTAACTACGGACAGTAGTAGTAGTAGCGATACTATTAGCAATAACATACGATGTTGTTACCCAAACTGACGTTACTATCAATAACTGTGGTGTTGGGGACGGTGGAGTGAATGGTCCGTGTTAACACAGTCTCAACAACGTAAAATTAGCTTTATTTTATTATTCGACTTAACCTCAGAAAATGAGAGAAAGTGAGAGAGAGAGAAAGACAGGTAGAATAAAAAAAATTCGTACCTATGTATTATATATACATGTAAAATGTATATACTATGTATATATATATAAATCGGTCACAATCACCTCCAGTGCTTTTGTGTGGTTATTGAAGTAATTGAAAGAGCAAAATGCAAAAAAGTGAGAATGTTTTATATAAATAGAGGAAGCAGATGTCCCTATAATGGCCTCGGCCCCGTGCCCTGTGTTGGCCCCTTACATGAGGAACAAGAATGCTACCTCCCTTAATTAGCAAGTCATGAGAACGACCACTTTGTTCCAGGTGGGGGCATGCTCAGGCACACGTACACTTATAAAGAGGTGTTCTGGGGGGAGGCGAGAGACGGGGGGCGGTGGTGGGGAGCGGTAGTGGGGAGGAGTTTGGGGGGCGGGTGGTTGTTTGTAGGGGAAGATAGGGGTTGTGAGTGGTGGGAGGGGGAGGGGTGGATCTTGCTATACACGTCTGGATCATCTCACGATCCAGTAACTGAATGATGTAAACAAGTATGATGTGATCCACTATGAAGGGAGTAAGTCTCGAGAACGCCAAGCAGAAAACGACCTGCTCCAGGCAGGCCGCGTCCCCTCATGCACGTGAGAGCAGGAAGGCTGAGTGTCCTGTATGTGGAGAGGGTCTACTAACGTGTGGGGTAGCATTCTTTATCCTACGTCTGTCGCTGTCTTGTTTACTGTATGGCACCTTGAATTACTTTACTTCGCATCAACCAACTTGACAAAGATCAAGTGTGTTCAACTTAACCTTTTAGTAAATTACATCTGAATATATGTGTTTCTCTTATGCATATGTACACATGTAAATATACATATATAGATATGTATGTGTATGTGTGAAACAATATATCATATCTTAAACGTGGTGACAAATATTGAAGGTGGCAGAAAGACCGGGTGGTGGGCCGCCCCCCCGGGGTGGCGGGGAGCGCGCGCGCACACACACACTCACTCACACACACGTGGACCATCACTCAGAGGCCGGGGCCGCGGGGCGGGGCTGTGCAAGGTAGTCTAAGCAGTCCATGAAAATTGGGTCACCGCTTTGCTCGGTCAAATTTACCAGTGTCGGGCGTGTGTGCTACCCCACACAGGCCCTGAGATATTAGTGACTCAAGTAGCAGCAGCAACACGTCAAGAGTGAAGCACAGTGGTCAGGTGAGTTAGTTTAGGGGGTTGTTTTGAGGAAGAGTTTAGAGGAGGAGGCATCTGAGTGTAGCCGCTCACCGGAGTGGAAGATGTCGTCACGGGACGTTACTGACACGGTATACTGGACGTGTTTATTTCTTGAAATAAAAAAAGGACCGAGGTAGTTGTCAGTGAATACTTGGGAATATTTACTTTAACTAAAATGTTGTGACGTTTAACTGGAGTTCTCTGTACAAAGAACTGGACCGTTAATGACGGTTCCGTACGTTAAACTTGAGAAGCATTTACACTATCACATCCACCTTAAACTGTCGTACAGAAGGTGCTTCTACAAGTATACGATTAACTGTATTAACACTTTTAGTGACATGTTCGAGACAGAAAAAAATATGTAAAAATAATACAATAATGTCGTATATGGAACACAAGCTTCTGGTCTTGTCAGAATTTCAGTTGGAGGTTAGAGTGTGTTAGTGAGGCCACACGACACACGCACACACCAGGGGCTGTGCACAATGATCCATACTTCATACAATAACATCAAACAGGGATAATTTTTACGGTTATAAATGTTGCCATTATTGCTGTTTATCTCTTCATTACATAACATCGACCGCCTCCATTAAAAAAGTTTAGTCCACGGAATAAATGTGATGAAGGTCTCGAAGGATTTCAACGCGTGAACAGAGTCAGTGCGAGGATATGTGGACGACCCCTCTTGGTTAATGACAAAAGTCCGACAGATATCTCAAATGTCGGTCCGCCTCAAGACCTGTTTAGGTAGGAGACTTTGTTACCCGAGAGGCAGCAGCGTTCAGATAACCAATCCTTAGGTTAAGTGAGTCGTATTTGGGGACACTCTGAGCCTCAGGAAGCTCCAGAGGCACTGTTGTTGTTGCATGGGAGCAAAATAATAAGTCTGATTTAGTGGAAAGTGACAATACAATGAGGGAGGGTGAACAGCTGTCCTGCCTTCCAGCTCACAAAGTCTGCCGCCCAACAGGTGGTGGCAGGTGAGACAGGAGAGTTACAGATACCAAGGATGGGTAGCGGAGAGGTCACTGGGGTCAAGGCGTTAAAATACTCCAGGTAGACGAACAAACTGAGCTTGACCGTCACACCTGCCGAACCCAGAGAATACAAAACAACGTCACTTAATGTTATGTGAAACGTCTCCCAAACACGAGATCACTTTACATTGGTCATATCACTCGATGAGAACCGCCAAATAAAACCTTACAGACACAACTATAAACCATACCTGGAACTCTGCAAGTTTCTTTGATTGTTAAATTAGCTTGTACGGCCGGACGTCCTGATCTTGCCCTCACTGAGCAAGAGAAATGAGTGATAAGCCGCGCGGGGAGGGAAAACAGTGCTGCCCTCACGCTGTGTTAACCAGAGTCTTCACCTGGAACTTTGTGCGGCAGTAAACGGCGAAGCAATCGAAGACGAAGCAGTGTTCAGTCAAACACGTGGCTCGAAATACTACCAAGAGCTCATTAAAGCATCCAGGGTTCAGTATGGTTTACTCTGCTGAGTGAGACAGTGAATCATTTACTTGGGACAGGTAAACAAGATGGTCATTAATATACCTCTGTCTTAGAGTTTCATTGTTATTCTTTGATTAAATACGATTAACCTTTGTGGAAGTTCAATGGGTCTGATCTTTAGGTTTAATGTATTAGAAGCAAGACGTAAATTTGGACGAATATTCTTACTTTATAACACAGAAATATATATTATGTATAAATATATAACTATATATTTTTATACATTTGAGGAAAGCGATTACTTGAGGGATAACTGTGGGGTATTGGTCGTGCGAGCGGTGAAACAGAAAATACAAAACATATATCAAGAAGTGTTTTATAATAACTTCCTGTGACATTTAGGTGTTAGTAGTTTAGATTGGTGTACCATTTAAGAGAAAGCAAGTTTTATCATTATGAGATTAGTGACCTTTGGAGTGAAAGCCATGGCAGTTGTTTAAGACAAGTAAACTGCAGTAGAAGAGAGTGAAACAAAAGGGGCAAAATTGACCGAGACAAAACGCAAAACAATCGTGTCCTTTAAACGTTTTCTGAAGTAGTCTTATAAACATTAACGTCTGAGAGGAGGGGGTGGAGGGAATGATGGTAGTAGTGGTAGGGAAGGGAAGGTAGAGGGGAGGGGTTGCTGGTTGTTGTGGTTGTGGGTAGGGGGATGGGGGGTAGCAGCTAACCTAGAAGAGGAACCGCCTCCGAGGTTTGGGGTAGTGTCTCGTTAATCAATTGAGAGAAGACACAGAGCGAGAGCAGAACGGTGACGCCTGTGTGTGTTGCGAGCGGCGTGATCCCACCAGGTACCGTAGTTAAGAGAGAGAGGGGGAGAGAGATTATTCATGTGTTGATACGAGTATACAGAAGTACATGGACTACTTGACCCAAAGCATTACCGATAAGAAGAGTGATGGAAACAAGATAAAAAGTAGTTGAGAGGTGAAGTAGGGAAATAATATATAAAAAACAGGAAAAAATATATATATATTATATATATTTAAAAAGAAAGAGAGAGAGAGAGAGAGAGAGAAGTTAAGTGCAATAGGAGGAGTTCAAGGCCAAGTGTGGGTAGATAGAATTAAGATGGAAAGAAACGTCGGGAAAGTTGGCAAAAGTTTCAGCTCAACCCCTGTGTTCCTTAAGCTCTTAGATCTTGAAACTTTAGCAAAAGCTTAGAGAGTACACTAAGAGTATAATATATTTATATATATAAACAGATGCTGCAAGACTTTCTCTACTCAAGAGTAGTAATCATCATCATCATCATCAATTATTAAATTATTTACACAGACTAGAAAGAGAGCTGATTAAAAAATACTAAAAAAATTAGAATTATAGGGAATTAGATCAAATGCTTTATAAAAGTAGTCCCAAATATCCATCCTAGCTTATATTGTTGCAAGGGAATATAAACAGGGTTGCAGATTTTTTGGTTTGGGCTGTATGGCCACCTTCGACTCTGGCCTAACCTAGCAGAGGCACAGCGTCGGAAGTCGTGGGTAATATTCCTGATATGGTTAATGAGAAGACAGAAAGGGACAGGAGAACGGTCACACCTGTAAGAGCAACAACACAGGAAAACTATCATAATAATAATAATAATAATGATAATAATGATAATAATAATAATGATAATAATAATAATAATAATGATAATAATAATAATAATAAGAATAAGAAAAAAAGATTATCAGGGATATCTTTTTTTTTTTTAATTACGTTCACTAAGAAAAACACATCGATGAGTTATGGGGTTGTAAACTAGGAGTGGGTGAGTCAGTGAAGCTTAATGACTTGACACAGGACAGGTACACTAACTAGCCTCTCTTTAAACGAGTCTAATTGAAGGTATAAGCCACAGGTATGGGCCACTTGATCACCTGACCTCCACTTCACAACCCCGTAACTTACAATAACAAGCCTACGGGGACACAACAGCATTATAAAATAGTATAATTTAGTTAATAAACAAATATCATGAAACATCGATTAACACTTGAGACCTAAAAGTTGAGAAAATGGAAGACGGGGTTGGTTTTTTTTTTTGAGGGGGGAGGGGGGATTAAGGATGGGGGTAGGAGGGGGAAGGAAGGGGTAGAGGTGGACCAAGGTGATAGAAACAAAACACTATATGGCAACTGAAGAACCAATCAGAACCAAGGAACTGGCAAAACTGAGAATATATATGCGGACACACTAAAGAAGGAAAGAGGGAGGGAGGGAGGGAGGGAAGGTAAAGGAGGGAAGGAAAAAGGGAGGAAGGAGGGTAGAAAGGAAGGAATAAGGATGGGAAACAATATTGTATAGTCATACTTAATGCTACAGGATATTGGTATATTTTAACATTGTTGATTTATCTCTGTTAAAAAAATATCTATAGAGGGGGGGAGGTGGTGGTGGTTAAAGGGAGGGAAGAACGTAAGTCACTATTTCTCCCTTCATGTAAATTGATTTTTTTTTTTACATTTTACCGAATTTACGCGGCGTTTACTCGTGGCTGTGTGGACGTTGGAAGTCTGGAGGATATTTTTTTTTATTTTTTTGTTTTTATTCTTTGTTTTTTAGTTTACATCAATACTAATTTACATATGGCCATGCTGATTTACACATTAAAACCAGAGGACACATTTTGTTTTGTTTTGTTTGGACAGTTTTAAGGTTAAGACATCCATCATCCATATGTTTAACACACTAGAGTAACAGCGATGTGACACACCAACAGTTACGGACACCTGAAATAACACGAATTAAGAGAGAAAGTTTGGTCGTGATCTTCAAGCTCTTCAATCACTCTCCTCTTTCACTAACAACAACAACAACAAAAAACAAAATTAAAAAAAAAAGAACTAATCTTGGCCATAATAATCCTGGGCCATAAGTGGATAAATTATGTTGAAATTCACTCCAAGGTGGAGTTTCTTAGCCGCCGTCATGGAGAGGACGACTTCAGGAATCACAAGAGTTACTCGACGGAGCAGTGAGGTCGAGACAGTCCCGAAGACCACGACACAAACATATTATAGTCTACGGCGCGTTGGGCGAGCGATCAGCTGCCGTTTAGTCTACCTAGCACAGGCATGGCGTCCGATACTTGCGGCAGCGTCTCGGTCACCAGATTGTGGAAAACTGTCAGGGAGAGGAGAATGGTAACCCCTGCAAGAGACAAGGATGGCAAAGGAGTCAGTGAGGCACGGTACGTTTCAACTTGAACCAAGAAAGCTGTCGCGGAGTTGGACGGCTTTCAAGGTGTCATCGGCGGGTTGTATAGTGTGGCGGGGTGGCATCAGCAACTTGGTTAAAAAAGAGTGTCGGGACATTGGGACTCTCTCTCTCATGTCCCAACAACAAGCATAAAGTTCCCAAGTTGGTGTACTGGGAGAACTGTATGGATGACTGCCAGGCGGATATGAGCAGCTCTGTGACGTGGTTATTAATTAATCCTCTCCAGATTTAAAACCATTGGACGATTTGTGTCCGTGGGAGAGTCATCCTCAAAGATCACAAGAAGCGCTGGGAATCCGCCTGACAGCCATAGGGGCCAATGAATATGTGTTTAGGTCTTGTATGTACATTATTTCATGTGGTGATTACGATGATGATGGTGGATGATGATGGCGGCGATGGGTGAGGATGTTGGATGACGGGGAAAACGGAACGGAACGCTGGCGGTGAGGGACTCGCCACATACAAGGTGCGCGCAGAAGACTTGTCGACACTTTGTGCATGAAGGTGGTTGTTGTTCCTCGTCAGCTGGGTTAAAGCAGGGACTTTTTTCTCCTTTTTTTTTAAGCGCGTCACTTGCATGTCAGTTCCGTTATTTATGATCTTTGATAATTTCTTTATAGAAGACTAAGTAATAGTAGTAGTAGTAGTATGTAATGATGATACAAAACCACCGAATTAAAAGTATAAATATTAAAAAAAAGAAGAGATAATATATATATATTTATGTCAGGTATGAATTCGTCCCCCTCAGTTGTCCAAGTATGGAATGACTATGTCACTTTTGAGAGAACTCGTTGCCATGTACAACAAAACTGAGGTTGACACTTACTCCCGTCAATGATTATCATGGCAACATAGGGAAGAGGGGAAGAGGGAGGTTGTTGTGGGAGGGGGGGAGGGGAGTGGGAGGGAGTGTTATCTTAAGGGATAATCATGCAGAAGAATTGACAGATTTTTCATGGTGTGTGGCGGGGGGAGGGAGTGAGTGAGTGGAGGGGAGTGGGGGAGCCGGTGTGGCTAGCTAGCTGGTAGTAGGGGATGAGGAGGGAGGGAGTGGGGGTGTGGCAACACAGAGAAAGGGGGGGGAGGGGAGGGTGTGACTTGAAGGTCGAGCCGAAACAATCGTACAGTGGCGAAGGATGAATGTATATATAATTTTTTTTAAATATATATAAATAGAGAGATATATAATATGCTGGTGGTGACCCCGGAAGAGTGGGCTTTACCTAGAAGTGGCACGGCATCGCTTGTTGTGGGCATGGTATCATTAACCATGTTTGAGAATACAGTCAAGGATAGCAAGATGGTAACCCCTGAAACAATAATCAAATGCAGAGAGTGGAGTAAGAAGGTGAAAACAACTTGTGTGTTGGTTTAAAAAAAATAAATAAAGAGAAATAGAATTGAAGAGAAAAAATAAATAATTAAGAGAAAGATTTCTAAAGGGTTATAATGGTGCTTAACACGATTATTTTTTAAAGATAAATTTTCCGCATTGTTTTTTATTTAATACAGACTACTTGGTGATGGTGAAATGGCATGATTAACTTTGAACTCTGGTTCCTACCTATTAAGGGAACAGATTCACTGGTAGTCGGCATAGACCCATTTACCATGTCAAGGAAGACAGTAAGTGAAAGCAGTACAGTCACACCTACGAAACAATAAAAGAAAAAAGAATATAACGGGTTAACTTCAGTGGTTAAAAAACATTCAGCTGAAGCAGGAGTTTTTTTTTTTTAGGGGAGGGAGGGTAATGGTTGAGGAGGATCAGTTGGCGATGAAGCGTACATATCTGTCAGCTTAGTGGCTCTACAGGATAAGGATATTTTAAACAGTTCCGAGGATTATAGATAATATACATACATAAATAGGCTTTAGGGTATACAGGCTGAGGTATTGAGGGGTTATATAGGGTTTGTTATAGGTATTATAATAAGGTAAAAGGATTATAGGATAATATATCGGGAAATAAAGGGGTATAGGGATTGGGCATTTCTTTTTTTTTTTCCTTTTTTTTTTCCATTGAGACAAAATTTATAACATTTGTTGGTCTTGATGGTTGTGTACGATCTGCGGCTTCTCGTCTTCAAGTACAATACACACGTCCTTCCCTTATTACCTCGCTGCGGTTCCTACGTCGGTCTTGCCTGCGCCCTATGAGTATACAACGGTCTTAAAAAAAACAACAGAAGTGCTTGAGGCTTTTGTAGTACGTCGTCAGTGTATTTTTTTTTTCCTCTCTCTCTTTAATGACATGCAGAAAAGAAACCCGGTGATGGTGCGTACTAACATGACATCTAGATAGTGCGCTATACGTATGGTGACCACTTAAGGTGTTGGGACAGGATTGTTAAAGTGCCTATGGTTTACGTTAGCCATAAACTGCGTGGTCTATCTTGCCCTCTAAGACTGAGCTGTGAGTTCTATAGCACTACAGTAGTTAGTTCTCTAGGTATGTATTTGTGCCTTTGTTATATTACTCTATTGTCTCGTTTTAGCAAGACTTTAGTGGTTTTTGATAGCTGCAGTCATTGTCAAGTAGCGTCCTCTCTCGTTAAAGGTCGATGTAGTTCGTGTCATATTAAATGTTTACGTATTATATTGAATTTAAACTGAGCTTTCGGTAGTCCTCAGAGACGGTCTACGTGTTTATACCGAGGTAATCGTCAAACACAAGTCATAAATCATTGGGTTCATTATTTACACTTGGCTACCATGAGCACACAACAACTTCAGCCGCCTGGTCTACTGTCAACACTTTAGCAAATCAATAATATCTCCAGGTTACACTAATGGCTTTGCTGTATCTACCACAGATACCTGGCTTACTGTATCCTACCTAGACATAGACTACGACACATAAAAGCTTGTCACAACAAAGAGCTTTGAATCACGTACTGAGCAGTCTGTAGGCCATGAAATTTACTTGGTGAGGATACACTTGAATAGGGATCCAGTCTTACGTCCAGCGTGGGCCAGAGGATCTGACTTAAGAGAGAGAGAGAGATAGAGAAGGGGTGTAAAGGGTCAGATCCTATTACATTAGCATTAGATCACAAGACAAACGCTATTGGTATATCTTCGCTTACTGGGAACTCCTCAAGAAGAAGTAATCTTTCCCCTGTTAGTTAATTTATAATTATATTGAGGGGGGAGAACGTACTCGGTTTACTGGAGAACTTTGTCTACATTATGACACAAGGCTCTCCTCCGGCACACACTGGAATCATAAGACTGTAAGGGGTGTAGCTGATCCCACTGAGCTAGGGAGGGTGTGTGGGCTGTCTGCTGGCTGTCAGGAAGAAACAACTATACTGCACAGGAGACATCCCTTAATTCATCATCACATTTATATATTATTTTAGTAGTATTAGTATTAGTGTTATCATTTAACAGACTGGTTTGAGACGGCTAGTTGTGTCGAGTATTTTTATTTTATTTTTATAAACGGTCGAATTATTTTTGGATAATTTATTGTTTTATTTTTGTTTTGCTTGATAATTGAGAGTTTGACTAATTTTTTTTTGGGGGGGGGGGCGGGCTAAGTGTAGTTTGACTAATTAATGTCCAATTTCGACATTATTCATTTTTGTTTTGTTATTTTCCTTTATGTTGATATATCTTTTATTTACGTGCGGTATATTATCGTTATCGTTAGAATATATTTAGTATTATCACTGCGGGCGCATCTATTAACTATATTAAAATTTGTATTTAAAATTATATAAATCTAGTCTAAAGTCCTAATGGTAAGGCTTAGATAGAGCGTTCTGTTCTAATTATACATTCCCGAGATGCTGCAAGGATGATCGATAACACGTCATCCTTCACCTCTCAAGTGGAAACAACATCGGGATTTTTTAGGAATAACTCGTGGCTTCATCAAAGTTTCTCAGCTGATGATAAAGTTACTATTTTTGCAAAAGTTATTGTGATAAAAAAAGGAAAAAAAAAGAGTCGTTTAGCGAGAAATATTATCTGGTTAGGAGCTTCTCTTTCTCTCCTGTAAACTGGACTTGTTTAACGTGAGTGAGTTTGGCCCATTACAGTTCATGAGCTTCTTTCGTGCTTGTAAAATTGGGTTCGTTATACACTCTCATATCAACAGTCAGTTAAAGCACAGTTTGTTTACCCAGTTACAGAAGACTTTAAGTTCCTCTACAGTCAGCTCATATCCACCATCATTTAATATAGTTAGTGTCCTGCCTGCCGAAAGCTTATTCCCCGAAGCTTCTGTTCATTCTCTTGTTCTTCAGTCTTCTGTTATTCATATTCCATGTCCTCCTATTCTTGTTGTTCTTCTCGGTGTTATAGCCCTCGATGTGAGTGTTGTCAGGTGTTGTTCTTCAGAAGGTGTGGTGTTGTTCTTCAGCAGATGTGGTGTTGTTCTTCAGCCGGTGTGGTGTTGTTCTTCAGCAGGTGTGGTGTTGTTCTTCAGAAGGTGTGGTGTTGTTCTTCAGAAGGTGTGGTGTTGTTCTTTAGCAGGTGTGGTGTTGTTCTACAGCAGGTGTGTTGTTCCTCAGCAGATGTGGTGTTGTTCTTCAGCAGGTGTGTTGTTCCTCAGCAGGTGTGGTGTTCCTCAGCAGGTGTGTGTTGTTCTCAGCAGGTGTGGTGTTATTCAGCAGGTGTGTTGTTCTCAGCAGGTGTGGTGTTCTTCAGCAGGTGTGTTGTTATTCAGTGTGGTGATTCGTACACTGTGTTATGATCTTCCTGGTAATGCTCTTGGTGCACCTGCTGTCAGTGGTGCTGTTGTTGTCAGTGGTGCCTGTTGTTGTCTGTGGTGCTGTTGTTGTCAGTGGTGTCAGTTCAGTGGTACTGTTGTTGTCGTGGTGTCGTCCAGTGGTGCTGTTGTTGTCAGTGGTGTCAGTTCAGTGGTGCTGTTGTTGTCAGTGGTGCTGTTGTTGCCAGTGGTGCTGTTGTTGCCAGTGGTGCTGTTGTTGTGTGGTGTTAGTTTAGTGGTGCTGTTGTTGTCAGTGGTGTCAGTTCAGTGGTGCTGTTGTTGCCAGTGGTGTTAGTTTAGTGGTGCTTGTTGTTGTCAGTGGTGTTCAGTTTAGTGGTGTGTTGTTGTCTGTTGCCAGTGGTGGTTGTTGCAGTGTGTCAGTTCAGTTCAGTGGTGCTGTTGTTGTCAGTGGTGTCAGTTCAGTGGTGCTGTTGTTGTCGTGTGCCGTGTCAGGGTGCTGTTGTTGTCAGTGGTGTCGTTCAGTAAGGTCAGTGGTGTCAGTTCAGTCGTGTCAGTTCAGTGGTGCTGTTGTTGTCAGTGGTGTCAGTTCAGTGGTGCTGTTGTTGTCAGTGGTGTTAGTTTAGTGGTGCTGTTGTTGTCAGTGGTGTCAGTTCAGTGGTGCTGTTGTTGTCAGTGCCAGTTCAGTGGTGCTGCTGTCAGTGTGTCAGTCAGTTCAGTGGTGCTGTTGTTGTCAGTGGTGTTAGTTTAGTGGTGCTGTTGTTGTCAGGGTGGTGTCAGTTCAGTGGTGCTGTTGTTGTCAGTGGTGTCAGTTCAGTGGTGCTGTTGTTGTCAGTGCAGTCAGTTCAGTGGTGCTGTTGTTGTCAGTGGTGTCAGTTCAGTGGTGCTGTTGTGTGGTGTCAGTTCAGTGGTGCTGTTGTTGTCAGTGGTGTCAGTTCAGTGGTGCTGTTGTTGTCAGTGGTGTCAGTTCAGTGGTGCTGTTGTTGTCAGTGGTGCAGTTCAGTGGTGCTGTTGTTGTCAGTGGTGTCAGTTCAGTGGTGCTGTTGTTGTTGTCAGTGGTGTCAGTTCAGTGGTGCTGTTGTTGTCAGTGGTGTCAGTTCAGTGGTGCTGTTGTTGTCAGTGGTGTGTTCAGT
The DNA here is from genome assembly GCF_018991925.1 of Homarus americanus. NCBI lineage: Eukaryota > Metazoa > Arthropoda > Malacostraca > Decapoda > Nephropidae > Homarus > Homarus americanus. Next base: position 194,945 of record NW_024755719.1, read on the forward strand.
GGTGCTGTTGTTGTCAGTGGTGTCAGTTCAGTGGTGCTGTTGTTGTCAGTGGTGTCAGTTCAGGGGTGCTGTCGTTGTCAGTGGTGTCAGTTCAGGGGTGCTGTTGTTGTCAGTGGTGTTAGATTAGTTTACAGTTGTCATCACTGGTGTAAATTCGACACAAGTTGCAGTGCAATTGAGTGAGGTGCTTGAACGTGACGTATCTGTGGTCCCCGTGAGCAGTACCAGGGCTGGGAGACCCCACAAGAGGTGCTGTGGACACTCGTAGGGAGGCTGGCAGTCTTAGCGGCACCTTGGCAGCACAGTCAAGGAAGAGAAGCTCCGGGAAAAGTGATTTTTTAAAAGACTTTGACTCCGCCACAACATTATTCAACCTATGTAGCCTTTTTTACCGGTAGGGAAGGACTGTCAGGTTATTTACGTTTAGGAGTATATATATATATACACATATATGTCTGTGTATATAGTATATATCTATATATACATTATCTATTATGATTATTATTCAGTTTTCCGTGAACACTATTTTTTTGTCCTTATTTTTTTTTTTTAGGTATTTAAACAGGAGTCTCGGGTGAAGGTGTAGGGGGGGTAAGTAAGGTTGGGTTGGCATGCTTCTCTAGGGAACATTCAGAGGGAGGATGTGGCGTCTCCATCACTCAGGAGTGTTGAGGTTGACCTTCAGTGAGTTACTACTACACGGTGTCGTTAAATGAGTGAATGTGAGGAGGTACTGTGTTGTGAACCAGGTGTGGACCGTAACAAGATGGTCCACACTGCAGCAAGAGACTGTTAAAAATACATCAATTTGGGCCATTTACAAGTATGTAATTCCACATGTGATTGAAGAGGAGGAATTTATGATTTTAAAACTGAATTTGAACTGTAGTACAAACTGAAGACTGTAATGCTGGTGAGATTGTGGCAAAGACAGAATTCAAAATATTGACTTGAAGAAACTTTTAAAATCTCAAATACTAACGATGATTAAGATCAGAATTAATTATCATATCAACTTTTATCAATACCCATGACTAAAACCTCCCATAATCTAGTACAGAGAATTTTGTCAACATTTTTCACTTGTAAACAGAAGATCAAAGGTTCTTTCTCTTTCTCTCGCCAGCAAGATCAACTCCAACGTCTCGGAGCAGTTGGACTCACCACGTCAACACATCAAACATATAAAGGATAGTGGTGGTGGTGGTGATGAATGGTGCTGTAGGTAGGGACGGGTGTTAGAAGCAAGTAGAGGGGGAGGGGGTTGGCTGGTTAGTGCGGGTAGAGAGAGAGAGAGAGAGAGAGAGTAGCAGTAGTAAGTAGTGGTGGTGGTGAGGACTGAGACAGAGGATAACTAAGGACGTATTCACTCGGGCAGACTCAGCGGTCCGAAGTTAAGTCATGCATATAACCCGTAAGGGCTAATTAAACTATAAATATATACAGTAAAATAAAAGGTAAAAGAGAACATTAAGAAGACATGTCATGATAGCCGCTGTGAGAGGCTGAGACACAAAAGTTCTCAGACGACAAAACTTATTTACTTGATCACCTTAATATATGTCTCTGTTTTGTAGTGAGACGCAAATAAGGTTTTTTTTTTTCTCAACAGGAAGAATAATAGTTGATCAGTTAGTAGAGAAGACAACAAGTGTGTATTAGTATTTGGTTTGTTGCTTCTAGAATATATACTTCGGATGAGACTGCAGTGAGCTTCAAGTTTTTGCGAGTGTACAAGTTACTGAACCCTCTTCGTCCCGAGGTGTGTTAAAAGTGATACATAAACTTGACGGCGGTAACGATCCAATCTGTTGACAGAAGTATATAAGACGGAGTACACACGCATGCATAAAGTAACTAACTAACCTTTGTGCCGCACTATGACCGTCGGGACCCTCAGCTCTCAAGACCACGGGTTTTTTCCCCTATATTTTTGCCCAGTGAAATATTCAACTGTTTTTTTTTCCTCTTTTTTTTTTAATTTTGAACAGTGAAGTGTATTTATCTCTTATTCTTATTTATCCAAGGAATGACTTATTAGTGACGAAGGGTTCAGTCAACTCGCCGCAAGAGGCACAATAACTGAACATGCAGGAAGCAGCAGCAGCAAAAATGATCCATTAGTAATTTAGCCATTTCACCATCGAGGAATTTTGATACTGAAATTCTTAATTATTTGAATAAGTATTTTTTTTTTTAGATAAAGACCTGTCTGTAATTATTGCACATGTTGAATTGTGTTATCGAGGTGAGGAAGGTAGACGATAATGGTAGTAACAAGAGGTGGAGGAATAGGTGCTGTCCAGGAGGAGAACACGTTAGTAGTAACATATAATCAGCCTTGGTTATCTATAATTTGGTCTTAAATTTAAATTAATACACATTAAAATATATTATTATCACTCTATATGGACAGTCTTTAAAAAACGCTTATAACATATCTGTGAATATTTTTTAATCTTAATAGATGTACCATGAATAAAGTAGTAAATTAAAAGAAAGCACGTGGCGTTTCTACCACACAACTTGCCTGACGATAGAACACATCACTCGCCACACAGCTGGTTAGAGTGAAGCAAGGGGAGGGGGGGGAGGGAGGGAAGTTAGCACAGGTGAGGACCACAGTATGTAGTCTTAAGAATAAAGATTACATATAAAACAAAACTAAGGGAGAGAAAACTTTCCTTATAGACTAAAACTGTATCAGGAGAGCGGGGCAGTTTCCTATACACCAGGCAAGCTTCACAGTAGTACCGTGTGCGTGCAAATAACATGCTGCGCTTGTACCAATTGTAATGCAAATTGCACATAAAATAAAAGAATATATATATAATGTATATATATATATCACTGAAGGACACAGAGACGACCATAACGGGAACCAAGACACAGTGACATACAAGCAAAGGTAAGAGAGACAAACATTGGCTTCCCCACTTGCAGTTGAGTGCTTACTGCGTGACACTTGACCACACCATCATGAATGGAATGCATGATCTGTGTGAACCTGTTTATGTCGTGTCTACTGTGTATGGAGAGAAGGGGGGGGGGAGGGAGGAGTATCATATATAGATTTTCTTCTTCTTGTGAAGTGGATAGGGGGGGTGAGGGAGGTAGGGGAGCATGGGTAAGAAGCTGGAAGGTTTGGTTGGTTTGTGGAGGAAGATGTTATTTAGTGAGGGGGAGAGAGAATGAGAGACAGTTGGGAAAGAGAGGAGAATTTAGTGTGATTCAGACTAAAAACAGAATGGCTAAGGGCTACGTGAGTTAGAGAGAGAGACAGAGATAATAAAAGAAAGAAAGAGAGAGAGAGAGAGATAAAATATATTACAAAAAATAAACCTGTTCCGCTATATGAAGGGCAACTCTGTAATGCCTGTAACAGCAGTTAAGGAATGAAACCAACTTCGAGATATATATATATATATCTATATATAAATAGATATTAAACCATATGTTTACTCCCTCCGTGAACATCCGGGGTATCTCTGGCCGCGCTCTTGCGTTCGACACTGTACATTAGACTTCATCCGTGACCAAGATTACCTATTAGAGGAACCGATTCGGACGTGGCGGGTGTGGTGGCTGACACCATGTTCAAGAATAGGGTTAACGACAGTAGAATTGTTATTTCTGTAAGTTTAGAACAGGGTAGTTTAATTTGTGGTTTTTAATCCTCTTCTCGCAGAAAGAAGATATAGCAGCAATACTTATTTACAGTTGGTTTTATTTTAATATTTCAATGTATTACACAGAAGCCTACACAGATATTGTTTTTTCTGTATCATGTCAAGGAGCTTTTTTTTTGTTAAATATATGATTTTTTTTTTTGGTAAAGTCTCCAGGGGAAGATGCGAAGATTACAAAAAACACGACTATTAGAAGTATAGAATGGACAACTGAAAGACACCTGAATTAATAGAGTAGTGATGCTGTCTGGACACCAAACATGGGGGGGGGGGGGTAATAAAGGTAGGAGGGCAACACTGAGGGACACCTGTGTAAGCTCGGTCACCTGGCTCGTCCCCTGTGACCGTCAACAACCAAAGCTAAAATTGACAACTGAAAACCAAACAACACAACAGGGAAAAGAATGAAAGTATAAAATAGATAAATGATAAATAAAAATAAATATAACAAGTATGACGCTACAACATTTATGAATGATTTTATTTTTTTATTTTTATTTTTTAGATTTTAAGCCAAAATCAGGGTAGGTGTTGCATCTGTCTGCCCTGAGAACTACAGGCTCAGGTTAAAAAAGTCCAGATTTTTGTTTTTAACTTGTCACCTGTAGCGAGCACCACAGATTAAACTCCCTACTGTCTTAAAGAGCACAACTCATCTGATAGAGCCAAATATATATTGTTTTATTTTTAGCAGTGAACCAAGGTAAGGACTGTCTGCCATGACCAAGTTGATGGAGCGTCTTATTTAAGGTAGCCGTTAAAGCATTACTAGATCATTTTTAGTATTTGTGAGAATAAAATAAGAGTCAAAATCTTTATTATTCTCACTAATATTGAGCTGAAATAGAATCTTTATTAATTATTGGGGCATTTTTAAGAGATGCATTATTTAAGGAAACATAACAAGAAAAGAAAAAGAAAAAGGGTGCAGGGATTTTTTTTTTATCCAAGGCATTCAACTTTGACTAATCTACCTTTTTTTTTTTTGAGAAAAGTTCAATAACTCTCAAAGTCACTTCCTGTACTTCCTCCTCAGCTCCCTGTTTTAAATCCTGATGATAAAAAACCTATAAAGCACTAATGAATAACACATAAAAAAAAATTGACTCTGGAGGTAAAAAAAAAAAAAAAATGGTGGTAAAAGTATGATCCAACAAGAGACCTTTTCTTCAAGCCTGGTGATGGATGAGTGTAAACCTTCCTTCTGTGATGCACTGTGACCTAAACTCGTTCATACTGATGGTTTAAACCCCAACCTATTGAGATGGATTAGATTGATTTGTTCCTTAAGAGTAAATTTTATAGGTTAAAACCATCGTTCTCAAAAGTTAATATATAGCTTAAATCACCATCCTTAATGAGTTGGT
>NW_024755719.1:205000-250000 GCF_018991925.1 Homarus americanus
CAGAAAAATATTAACTTGAATATCAAGACGTCGTGAGAGGCGGTGTGTTTGCTGGTGGCCGATAGGGAGGAGGAGGAGGTCGACCCACACTGAGGATTTGGTCTTCAGCGTCGGCGAGGTGTACAAAAATGCGCTGACAGGAAATGGGTGAGATTTTTAGCCAGTTGTTTTACTTAAAAAGAGAAATTTAATTTAGATATTGGATTAGGGGCAGAATTTAAGTATGTGTAAAATGATCTTTGATTTTTTTAGATAAATTTAGTAGCCTTTTTCTCTTTTAGCAGGATCATAGTTAGTGATCTTTTGGTTTTGTTTATTGTTAATGAAAATATATTTATTTTTCAAAGGCCCCATATCTAGTCTACAAATGTTATATGAAATTACTGTCATTTTTTTTTGGCAAGTTCCAGTAAAATGCTAATCTAAAAATTCTTAATTATCTGAGTAAATGATTTAGCAACAATGTCTGACTTATACAATGTTCAGGTCTTAGAGTGACATCATGACCAACACAATATATGACGAATTAATAGAAGATAAAACTCATTAACTGTCTCTCAGAGGGCGGGGAGGCATAGAAATCGATCCAGCTTCCTCTTACCAACACAAGATACTGTAGTTGACTTTCTCTCTATAGTTCAACAATGAGGGGAAAAAATTGTTCTTTGAATCCTAGACACTATAAGCAGTTGTTAAATGTCATTACATATAATATAGAAATAGATATACAATATTTCACCGTAACATAAGATAGCCAGTAGTGTGTTGTCTGTGTGTTGTGATCTTCGTTTCATTATTGTACAGAAGCGGATCTTACTGTATCTAACTAACACAACATAACATAATCTTCACTAAATCTTTCAATACAAGCGTTCTCGATTTCTATGAGAGAGTTTTTTCATATATACTGAATGGAGTGTTTGAACCTTCCAATCAACTGAGTAATAATTGCAAGACTTATTTTTTTATATATATAGTTTATATATAGTTTCATCCTTTAGATCTAAGATAAGGATTACTCTCAGGTATATATCTTTTATGTTGTGGTCGAGTATGTTTTAGGGGTGAGCCCTCTGTGAGACAGTGGCTTCACGTTTACTTGTGTGAGCGCTGTGGTGGGTGGGTAAAGGCGAGTGTAGAGGCAGAGCAATAGAGGGAGGAGGCCGTAGTAAAGGCCATACCTAGGGTAAGTTTTTCGCCAGTGTCAGGGGGAAGTGAGAATCCAAGCAAAGTCATACTGCTTATCATGATACAGGGCAGAACCAGATTGTATAAGTAATAGATAGTGCGACGCCGAATCTTGATGTAGAAGGTAATGTCCACATAGGGCTCTGGGCAGCATTGGTACGTCAGTTCGTTTCGCTCACCAGGAACCTCTGTAAAATAACGTTAATTAGTGTAAAAAAAGGAGTGAGAGGAGCCTGAGGGGAGGAGACTGGAGGAGAGCGTCTCGTCATAGCTCGCTGGACGGCCACTGGGACTTTTGTTTTGATCAAGTGAGAGGAATAATAGTCTGAGTGTTTCCGCACCCATCGGCTCTCACACATCATCTCTTGGATTCTTTTCTTCTTCTTCTTTGCCTCTTATGGCTTCTCAATCGTGACAAGAGTAAAAAAAAAAAAATATATTTATAAATATTGAAAAATAAACAATTGTAGCCGGCGAAGGAATAGGAAAAGCAGAAATTGGTGGAACAACGGATAAGAAATAAGAGTATTTTGGGTTGGGTGGGAGATGGGATTTGGTTGTTGGTTTGTGAAGCTACCAGGAGCCGGGACTCTAATGGTTGGTTGTTCCCCTTCCGGCTCCTAGTTCAAGAAGTTCACCACCTCAGGAGGTCCTTAAATTAGTGTCTCTTCCGGCGCAGTTGGCGTGAGAAATCGGTGTTACCTGCCCCCCGTTAATGGGCAAACTGCTGAATCAAAACCATCGGTAATCACGGACAATCAGTCAAAATCCCGTCATTACCAAACTAACACTATAATATCAAATACTAATTACGTTTACAAGAGAGTAAAAAATGGATATAAAACGAATATAAACCATAATAATAATAACAATAATGATAATAATAATAATGGTACTCAATAATAATGATAATAACAATAATAATAATAATAATAACAATAATAATAATAATGATAAACAAGGACTATAGAACTCATAAGAGAGAGAGTTACAAGGTCTAATCATAACAGTGAAAGGAATGATTGTCCCAATGTATTAAAGGAAATGGTTACCTAGGGAGAGCTTCTCGCCACAGTCTGGGGGCAGCGTGAACCCCAGCACAGCCATTGACGCTATCAGCACACAAGGCAGAATAAGGTTGCAGAAATAATATAGTGTGCGCCTCCGTATGACAATTTCGAATGTAACGTCTACATACGGTTCGGGGCAACATTTGTAGTAAATGGCGTTTCTTTTCCCAGGGCAACCTAGAACATAAAAGGTAAGTGGTAAAAGTATGATATTATTTCCTAAGTATGACAACCGTGGAACCTGGGTACATGAGGGAGGCCGCTGGTGGTCACCCACCCACCACCTCTTGTTCACCTCCACTGGTGACAAACTTAGACAGTACAAGTGTTATTCCTTCTTTCCAGCCCGTGGTGACTCTTGTCCCGTACAACTACGGTGGATAACATTGAGTATATATATATATATATATATATATATATATATATATATATATATATATATATATATATATATATATATATATATATATATATATATATATATATATATATATATATATTACTTTATAAAGACTTAAGTTACAGCAGCAGGGAGTGTCTATATGCTTTACTTAACTACCCAGGTTTCACAGTATTTCGTCATCTGCCAAATCAAATATATCATTGTGTAAGTAAATCCTTAATGAATACTTTAGGCTACCATGACAACATACAGTGACAGTCCAATAACAGAGAAAATAATTTGATTTGGCATTCTTTAGCTCCCAAGAGTAGTGAAAAAATATTTAATCAACTTAGATCATGTTTAGTATAACAGGAAATAAACTAAATTTAAAAGCATCATTTATTATTTAAAGATTTTAGACAGACAAAGAGGAGGGAACAACACGTCAACAGGTTAAAAGGTTATGTCTCCACTGTTCCTCCCAGCCTCACACTCACGCAACATCATTCAGGAACATTAAACCAAACTTCCTTTAATCTCTAACTCTTGACGATATGAGAGATATTTCCTGAAACAGAAGTAGAAATATACCTTTTTCTCAAGTCTACCAAGAGATATACATCCCTCCAACAGTACCAGTAAACTCTTAGACCAACACGTAACTGACGGGAAATATCTGAACGTCGCATTAACCTGGCAAACACTGACACAAGAATCAATGGCAACTTTTGACTTAAATTCTATTATTATTTACATTTTTATTTTAGTACTATACTCGATGTGTGGATAAGTGGATCAGTTAATGAGGTTACCGTGTGAAAATCTAATGTGGATAAGTAGAACCAGTTAAGGCTACGGTGTGAAAAATTACTCGTGTTTTCTAACGGTGTGGCTGAATGGATCACATATCACCACCGTATAATTTAACTTCATGTTAGGTTGAGTTAGAAGGTAGTGATATGCTTCCACTTTCTCTCTCCTTATCTCTCGCTTTCTCTTGATTTTCTTCCTTCCTTCTCTATTATCTCTTCGTCTTCTCCGTTTCTCGACCCACACTCACCCCCCACCAATGTTGCTTCTTCTCTTTCATCTTCTCATTTTATTCTTCCTTCATTTGTCATCCTTGTTGTTGAGGTTCTCGTCTTTTGTCTCTTTCGTCTTTATCGTGTTTCTTGTTACCTCAAGTCTTCATTTTTGTACTTCCTCTTTTCCATTTTATTTTCATTCATTTCTTCCTTCTTCCATTATCCATAACTCACTTCATTCTTCTTCTTTCATGTTATTTTGTCTTATTAATTTCTACTGTTTCTTGTTCTTGCATGTGGAGGGGGGGTGGGGGGGGTGGGTTCATCAGCCCAGAATGCCCGTCTTTAATTACCTGACTGACGGATTATTTTCGAATGAGAGGGAGATTTTATTTCTTCAATGTAAGTTAACGCAGCCAAATGACTTGATTTTGTTCATTGATTATCTAGAGAGTGTGTGTGTGTGTGTGTGTGTGTGTGTGTGTGTGTGTAGAGTGTGTGTGAGTGTGTGTGGAGTGTGAGTGTGAGTGTGTGTGTGTGTGTGGAGTGTGTGTGTGTGTGTGTGTGTGGAGTGTGCGTGGAGTGTGTGTGAGTGTGTGTGTCTCACTTGTGTAAGGCGTAAGATAACTCCTGAGTAAAGATTATAACTATTTCTTCACTCTCACTACATCATTATCTCACTAGTTATCACGATTTTGCATTTTTCTTCGTCTTTTTTTTCATTTTCATGTTAATTATCACTCGTTTTCTTCACTTCTTTAATTCACCAATAAGAGGAGCAAGGTGTTGGCTAAGGAGGAGGACAGCAGCAGTCTTGTCACCTTATCCAGGACTCAACACCCGTTTATCTTGGTAAAGCGGGGTGAAGAACTTGCTCTTCAATCTGCCTTTCTCTCTCTCTCTTTCTTTCCCTGTAAGTCACATTTATCATATCTTTCTCCTCCTCCAACATTATCCGCATTTGTCTTTCTTCATTTCTCTCTTTCTATCTGTTTATCTCATCTGATCACTGTTTCTCTTTCATTAAAAACACCCTTTACTTTTCTCTTCCATCTCCTTCCATCATCTCCTTTCTCCATCATTCTCCTTCCAATATCTGTTCCGTATTCACTCCTAGCGTCCGTATATCAAAGGCACACACACACACATACACACACTCGAGGTTAAATCTAAGGAATGATTTACTTAACCTTTACATAATAAACAAGGTTCAGAAACTATACCTTTAAACGTTCTCGGGGTCAGAGGTCAGGTTTGGCCAGGTGTGTCGTTCATACACATACGAGGGAGGCTATAATAAGTCTTACCATGTGTGGTGTGGTAGGGAGGGGAAGAGTTTTTTTGTGTTTCAATGTTGCAGTTAAGTCATATTTGGTTGGAAATAATCATCTCACTATATCTGTGCTGACATAAATAAGAGATTGATGGATGTATCTTATATAAATTTTTACCCTCCCTTTCCTTGTATCCTTCATTCATTCTTTCTTTCCTTCATTCATTCCTTCCTTGTATCCTTCCTTCATTCCTTCTTTATATCCTTCATTCCTTCCTTCCTTCTTTCCTTCATTCCTTCTTTCTTTCCTTCATTCCTTCTTTCTTTCCTTCATTCCTTCTTTCATTCCTTCTTTCTTTCCTTCCTTGTATCCTTCCTTCATTCCTTCTTTCATTCCTTCTTTCTTTCCTTCATTCCTTCTTTCATTCCTTCTTTCTTTCCTTCATTCCTTCTTTCTTTCCTTCCTACCTTCCACCCAACGTTATCATAATCTCATTTACACACGTACATACATTCCCCCAGATCCTCTTCAGACAACAAGCACTTGCACCCACACTGATATCCACAGCCACGCCCATACCTGCATTATCCCACAACAATTCCGCCCACAACCATCACCCACAGTCATCCATAAACATACTGGCAAATACAACCATTATCCACACGTCCACAGCTACACCCACAGCTATACCCACAGCTATACCCACAGCTATATCAACAGCCACGCCCACAGCTACACCCACAGCCACGCCCACAGCCACGCTCACGACCACGTCCACAGCCACGCCCACAACCACGTCCGCAACCACGTCCACACCCACGCCCACACCCACATCCACGTCTACATCCACGCCCACAGCCACGCCCACTAGATCAGTAACTTACCAATAAGGTCCCATTCCCCGTTCTTGATGAAATCGCTGAGGTCGCCACCGTCCTCAGACTGTAGCTGGAGATCGAGCTGAAAGAGGAGCAGGTGTTAGGCAGGTGTTAGGTGGGTGTTAGTGAGGTGTTAGTGGGGTGTTAGGTGGGTGTTAGTGAGGTGTTTTTGAGGTGTTAGTGAGGTGTTAGTGAGGTGTTAGGTGGGTGTTAGGTGGGTGTTAGGCAGGTGTTAGTGAGGTGTTAGGTGGGTGTTAGGCAGGTGTTTGTGAGGTGTTAGTGAGGTGTTAGTGGAGCAGTATTAGGCAGGTGTTAGGCAGGTGTTAGTTAGGGGTGTTGAGCAGGTGTTAGTGAGGTAAGCTACAGGTGTTAGTGAGGTATTAGGCAGGGTGTTAGTGAGGTGTTAGGCAGGAGTTAGTGAGGGTGTTAGACAGGTGTTAGGTGAGGTGTTAGGCAGTGTTAGTGAGGTATTAGGCATGTGTTAGTTAGGTGTTGAGCAGGTGTTAGTGAGGTGTTAAGCAGGTGTTAGTGAGGTATTAGGCAGGTGTTAGTGAGGTATTAGGCAGGTGTTAGTTAGGTGTTGAGCAGGTGTTAGTGAGGTATTAAGCAGGTGTTAGTGAGGTATTAGGCAGGTGTTAGTGAGGTGTTAAGCAGGTGTTAGTGAGGTATTAGGCAGGAGTTAGTGAGGTGTTAGACAGGTGTTAGTGAGGCGTTAGACAGGTGTTAGTGAGGCGTTAGACAGGTGTTAGTGAGGCGTTACACAGGTGTTAGTGAGGTCTTACTGAGGTAAACTTGCATACTTATAAATCTTGAAGAATCATTTCGGAAAATATTAAATAAATACTGTTGATATTTTTATCATCTATAATAATAATAATAATAATAATAATAATAATAATAATAATAATAATAATAATAATAATTTTAGCATTATACACAAGGCTTATTTCTCTAACTTAATTATATCTGAATGTTTTTTGATGATAAATCTTAAGAGAGAGAGAGAGAGCGAATTTCAATGCAAAATTTAATATTATCATTTATTTAATCATAAAAAAACAACATAATTTATCATACTAATTACCTCTAGAACCTGTTTATCATTAATAAAATAACTCAATTATTATAACACAATTATTTAACATATCTCGGACACATATAATTGTAGGTGACACATATGTAGTATCTACCTGACACTTACTGTATTACTTCACACAGGTAAAACTTATTTATATCTCATTAGTTAAATTATCTAACTCAGGTGAAGATAACGTGATACAGAGGGGAATTATTAGTTTTTCCTTCTATTTAATCTTCTATCTGTCTATGTATAATTAGTATAGATTCAGAATATGTACGATTATATATTTAAAAAAATCATATAAGAATTTCAGGACAAAAGTCAAAATACAGAAAATATATGAAAACTTGACCTCTAACTAAGTATAAGTGCGAGACTGTACATGATATGGTAATGTGAGCACATTGTAATTTAAGTACATCTTATTTGTGCCATGAATTTGGGTGATTATTCTTATTAAAAGTGTGTAGTGTACATAGTGTAGTGCACATGTGTACATGGGTGTAGTGCATAGGTGAGGTGTACATAGGTTAGGTGTATATGTGTGGGGTGTACATAGATTGTGGTATACATAGGTGAGGTGTACATGGGTGGGGTGTACATGTGTGAGGTGTACATGTGTGGGGTGTACATGGGTGTAGTGCACATGGGTGGGGTGTACACAGGTGAGGTGTACATGTGTGTAGTGTACATGGGATGTAGTGTTCATGGGTGCAGTGTGCATGGGTGGGGTGTACATGGGTGTAGTGTACATGGGTGTAGTGTACATAGGTGAGGTGTACATGGGTGAGGTGACATGGGTGTAGTGTACATGGGTGTAATGGGTGAGGTGTACATGGGTGTAGTGGTACATGGGCGTGATGGGTGAGGTGTACATGGGTGTAGTGTACATGGGTTAGTACATTTTCTTGGGTTTAGTATTTCCTTTGTGCTTCTACCTGTGTTTGTACCTGTACCTGTGTGTGTACCTGTACCTGTACCTGTGTCTGTACCTGTGTCTGTACCTGTGTCTGTACCTGTACCTGTGTCTGTACCTGTGTCTGTACCTGTACCTGTACCTGTACCTGTGTTTGTACCTGTACCTGTGTTTGTACCTGTACCTGTGTTTGTACCTGTACCTGTGTTTGTACCAGTACCTGTGTTTGTACCTGTACCTGTGTTTGTACCTGTACCTGTGTTTGTACCTGTACCTGTGTTTGTACCTGTACCTGTGTTTGTACCTGTACCTGTGTTTGTACCTGTACCTGTGTTTGTACCTGTACCTGTGTTTGTACCTGTACCTGTGTTTATACCTGTACCTGTGTTTATACCTGTACCTGTGTTTGTACCTGTACCTGTGTTTATACCTGTATCTGTGTTTATACCTGTACCTGTGTTTGTACCTGTACCTGTGTTTACTGTAATTGTCTCTCTACCTGTAGTGGATTTTCTAAATGACTAAAATGAGACAACTTGAAATACAATTCATATCTATATACACCTAAGGGGATTAATTACTAAAACATAGTTATTTATCTCCCCTCCCCCCTCTCTCTCACCCCACCCACCCCCTCTCTCTCTCTTACTCCCCTTCACACACACCCAAACACACACACCCACACACACCCACACACACACACCCACACACACCTTCCCTTCCCCATACCTGCCATCCTGAGTACGTCCAGGACCCAAACTTCATCTTGCACCGCTGATCATCGAAGGGGAACCAGGTAATATCTATTTTACAAGTCGATTTAAATATTCCTGGTGGGATGTAGAGGCAGTTCCCGTTGGATGAGACCACCACCTTGGTCTGATAGGTGCCGTCGAAACCCTCATCAGCGCTGCAAGAGAGAGGGAATGAGATGGAAACGGGGGAAATTGAAATCTATTGTAAGTTAGTGTAGAAAAGTGGAGTAGAAAGTTTTGTTTTCTTGATCTGGTAGGAGTGAAAGTTGTGTGTATGTGGAGAGAGAGAGAGAGAGAGAGAGAGAGAGAGAGAGAGAGAGAGAGATTAACGTGTATTTTTTTATAACTCTTCTCATCTTACGTAATAAAAAAAATCCATCTCACATTATATATAATTCATATAGACAGTAGTATATTTTACAGGGTGTGATAGAATGTTTATAACTGATTTATAAACATAGGTATACCGTATGTGATAGATTTTATAGTTTACTGAAAATTATCTGAAACCAATAGATTACAGAATAGAAAGCTAACTAATTTATCTAATTTTATCATTAATTTTAACACTAAATAATCTGTATCATTTATGTATTTATAATTATATATGTATGTATATATATAATTAGATGTATGTATATATGTAGAGACGTGTATATATGTATAATGGATATTTACTTACCCTTTTCAATGAGTCTGTATTAGGATTTGTGGGATGTGAAACTTACATATAAATCTCACACAGTATATATACAGTGTCACATAGGTTTCCTCACACAGTATATAAACAGTGTCACATGGGGTTTCTCACACAATATATAAACAGTGTCACTAAGAACACACACACACACACACACACACACACACACACACACACACACACACACACGTAGCAAGGCATTCATGGTGAACAACGGTATAAAGTCATCATATGTTAAGTGGCGTGCCTCTGTGTAATGTGCTGAGACCGATATTGTTTGTCTAGTTCAGGGATACTTTAAAATCAGCATATTGTGAGAACATTTACAGAATATTCTCTCTCAGCTTTTAGTAAGTCGTGTATATGGAGGCCAAGATTCATTAATGAGAAATAAAAGTGGCCATTATAACTGTAAGGAAGTGTAGTACATGTCCCAGCATAAAGGAGACAATTCCTAAAGATCCGAGTGCTATGATAACGAAATGATTCCTCGGATCATTGTGAGCAGAAGACGAATTTTGTTAATTTATACGACGATCCTACACGTACAGTAGAGAGCCTTTAGGAAGACTTCTGAGAGGTACTGTACTAACACACTTGAAGCCCTGTGACTCTGTTATGGCTCTCAGATACACCAGAGACTACTGATTGATCGGGAAGGCCCAGCGGAGGGCGACCAAATGGGTGGCAGCGCTCAAACACCTCACTATACAGAGGACCAAAAGATGATTCTGAAAGGAGTACAGTCACCTTAATGGGCATTGTTTAGTCAGCCTACATATCGGGAAGTATCTGATGATCGCCCTACTAGAGGTCAGAGCTTCAAAGTATGAAAACTATCAGCATGGAAAACTGTCAGAGCTGCCTTTTGAAGAGGTGGACTCGTGAAATAACCTGCCAGAGAACAGTATAATCTGACGAACACAAACATGTTGAGGTACGCTCAAGAGACTGTACGTGATTAATTCCTCCCAACAGTTCGTCTCAGAGAATAGACCAACCGCCCGACCGACGAGTAAGTTGGCACACACGCACCCAGTCTACTACCATAGTAAGCAGACCCTTTCTCACCTCCCTCAACTCTCCCCTTCCCCACCAAGTAACCGGTACTCTGATTGTTGATTAACTCACCGTGATTAATATACAGTGACAATTTCAACTCGAAAAATGGAAACAAGTGTTGACAGAGGAAACACCAGTGAGGCAAAGGACCAAATGAGAGGAGGAAGGACCCCAACCTATTAACACCTGGACCCTGTGTGAGAGGCCCTCGTCAACCATGTGTGATCCACTATACGACTACACCACGTGGACTGAAGCCGACAACACCCTGTGATCGTCCAGCTGTACAACACCACAGCTGCATCAGGGAGGTCAACAACACCCTGTGATCGTCCAGCTGTATAACACCACAGCTGCATCAGGGAGGCCGACAACACCCTGTGATCGTCCAGCTGTACAACACCACAGCTGCATCAGGGAGGTCAACAACACCCTGTGATCGTCCAGCTGTATAACACCACAGCTGCATAAGGGAGGCTGACAACATCCTGTAATCGTCCAACTGTACAACACCACAGCTGCATCAGACCTGGGACCAACATCTCCCCAACCACAGTGACAACTATCAGACCCCTGTTAACAGCGAGGCAGCCAAACAACCACGTGACTCAGAGATAACTTGTATTTTGCTCAACGTCTCCTTGTATTAAAAACCTTTGTTATACACTCCACTACCCCATGCCTAATACTCTATTGTCCTTTTGTCCAGTGTGTATTTTTAGCCTTTAGTTTTTGTGCTGTCCAATAATCCGTTCATTATTATTATTATTACACACACACACACACACACACACACACACACACACACACACACACACACACACACACACACACACACACACACACACACACACACACACACACACACACACACACACACACACACACACACCAACTCTGCCTTAACATATCGATGATAATTGCCTCAGTACTTAGATGTGATAATATAAAAAGATAATCGGCTAAAAAAAAAATAATTAAAGATAAATGGATAAACAATTCGACCCATGAGAAGTGATGTGGGATGTAGGAGTCATGAATCTGTTTGTTGTCCCGTGTAGGAGAGAATACACGGTTCAGTCGGGGTCAAAAGTTCACTCCTTCTCACAATGAAGCAGTATCGACCTCCAAAGTGAGATGAATCAGTCAAGATAAGTCAGTTTGGAGACTCATTCCCGTACCTTAGGATATGAAGGGAAAAACGATGTGGTAAGTGAAATATGCAGACACAAACATCGAAGTTAAATGACTCTGATTTAAGATGATTCTTTATTAAAATCTGGACATTGTTTTCCGATGTCTTTGTATATAAGATGACTATATATGGTCGTTCGAAGTGTTTAAATGCATTTGAAAAACGCCTCTTAACACGCATACCAACCTTCCCTGGACATCACGAGTTGCATGTAGCATTCTGGAAGTCATCACAGTTAGGTTAGGTTAGGTTAGGTTAGACATGTATAATTATATTTTTGTTTTTAATAAGAGACTAGGGTAAAAAAAATATCGATAAAACAACAACAAAAATATTAAAATAATCAAAACAAATTGGAACCTAAAATGAAGATTGTGGTTAGGTTGAAGGCTCTCACAGCTGGTCGTTTATGGTACATCTCTCTTAACACAACTGATATCACAGCAGCTTATCTATCCTTCATTATTATTTCTTATTTCTATATATTTTTTCCTTTGATAAACGCAAGCATTTATATTTCAGCTAATAAACTCACCTAACCCTGGGAGTAAGGTCATTCCTTGCACCACCACCGAGACTGGGAGGAGTGAGAATTACCAACCCAGAGGAACTTGCTGCCACTGAACATCAGAAGTCTGTCAAGTTCCCGGCAGCCCTCACTGAGCACATAGTACCTCAAAATGCAGCTAGTGATGTAGACACCATGGAATTACATAAAATTGAACGTTCCATTATGACAGAACGGCAGCACACCCAAAGCAAAAAACTCCAACAACTGATGCAACAACTGCCAGTGTACTTGAAGAGAGAAGTAACTGTAGCGCGGGAGGTTGGCGCCTGAAACTGGCTAACAATGATACCGGAAAGAGCAAAGGACTTCAGCCTTAATAAACAAGAATCAAAAGATGTCCGTGCTCAGGTATGGTAGACCAGTGGAAGGCATGGTCATCCAGTGCATGTGTGGAAAATCCTACATCAACCACACCACGGTATGCAAGATGGGAGGTTTTGTATGTATATGCCTCGACAAAGTAAGGGGCCTCACAGCACATATCCTGGAGGAAATATGCTGCAACATCATTGTGGAACTGACCCTCCTCCCACTGGACGGTGAGCGCTTCCTCTACTGGATTGCCAACACAACCAACGAAGCCCAAGTGGATGTCAGTGCTCGAGGATTGTGGACGAGGGGACAGCGACCCTTTTATGACATCAGAATCTTTGATCCTCTGGTCGCATGTTACCGTGACTTGTCTCTCGAGGCTGCACATAGGAAGAACGAGAATGACAAGAACAGAGCAAATGCACAGAGCATCCAAAATGTGGATCAAGGCAGCTTCACTCCTCTAGTGAGCACAACTTCAGACAGGATGGGACCAAGTGCATGATGTATCTATGCCAGACTGGCCGAGATGCTATCAGAACAGAAGCAGGAACCCAGATGTTACATCGTGGTCTGGTTGAGGTGTTGGCTATTATTCTCTTTGCTCAGGTCTGCTCTGCTGTGTCTCAGGGGAACAAGATCATCGGTCCCTAAACCAACAGAAGATCTTGGCAATTAAATCCGTTTGAAGAAAATTAAAACAATCAATACATCGTTCTTTTCAATGACAGACAGAGAGACAGGCAGACAGACAGCGTTGTATTAGCCGAGTTCCTTTTTGCCACCCTGACTTAAAAACAATTGACGAGGTTCAGTATAACGAGATTCTACAAGTAAGAAAGACAAAGCTCCTTTACTCTACATCTGTTCAAGTCATATCACGCGAAAAAGATAACAGCTGGACGCACAAAAGTTATACACTACTGCGTCCTTTTCCAGCTATATCACGCTTAAGCTTATCTATAATCTAAAACATTGACAGATGGACAGGTTGTGTTGTGTTGGGGGGGATCCATAGTTCACCCAGATAATGGAGACTAGGTGGAGGTAATGTGGAAGGCGTGGAGGTAATGTGGAAGGCGCGGAGGTAATGGAGAGGGCGTGGAGGTAATGTGGAAGGCGTGGAGGTAATTGAGAGGGCGTGGAGGTAATGTGGAAGGCGTGGAGGTAATGTGGAAGGCGTGGAGGTAATGTGGAAGGCGTGGAGGTAATGGAGAGGGCGTGGAGGTAATGTGGAAGGCGTGGAGGTAATGTGGAAGGCGTGGAGGTAATGTGGAAGGCGTGGAGGTAATGGAGAGGGCGTGGAGGTAATGTGGAAGGCGTGGAGGTAATGTGGAAGGCGTGGAGGTAATGTGGAAGGCGTGGAGGTAATGTGGAAGGCGTGGAGGTAATGTGGAAGGCGTGGAGGTAATGTGGAGGGAGTGTGAAGGTATGTATGCAGGTGAAGGCCATGGAGTGTATGTCGGCCAAACTACCTCCCTGTATATGTATGGCTATCGGTCAGTATGGTGTATTAGATCTGAACCCTAATCGGTCGTCAGGCCTACAGGACATAGTTTCTCGTGTTATAAATACGACAGAGGACACTTACGGGAAGAAGCCAACCAGTTATTGCAGAGGAGAGATGGATACCTTGCGATGCATCTTCGCGCTTCTGTATCTGTTTACATCGAGTTGATGACCAGTGATAACAATTCAGTTCGAGTTATAAAATATTAGATGTTTTCGTGTTTTCTTGAATTTATGTTCATATTCTTTCTCTTGTCACTTGTCCCTCTCTCGTTTCCTGGCGCCAGTTACGCAGTTTCCACGAAGTATTTCTGGGCCACATGTTTGGGGGCTATGAAGCATCTTATTTGTTGTCTTTATGTTTGTTACCACCAGACCTTTCCTCTTGGCACTTGGTTAGCAAAATACTTCACGCCTGACACCATCCAAGAATCTGGCCAAAAATGGTTCAGAGGACGAACCTGGGTCATGCTGATGAGTTCTAAACCTGGCGCCTTTTGACACCCTTCCTCTCTACCAACTCATAACCTACAAAAGCCGGAGGGGACCAGGTGCCAAGAACTTGTAAATCTTCAAAGGTATGTAACTCAAAATAAACCTTTTCACAGAAAACAGGAAACTACTCCAAAAGGTCTTGGGCGATTTTAAAATTTCAAAGAGGATTAGATTCATCAAGTATAGCTGAACACTTGTCGCTATAAGTAAATGTGCAATTCTAATTAGACGGAATCGCTAAAAAATTGTGTGTGAGGGAGGATTATTTTTTCTTCTCGTTATTGAATAAGTATAATTGTTTGGTCGTAGTACTATAGTATTATTTGTCTATGATGTTTATATTACTAAAAACAAGAATAATTTCCATCAAAAGTGTTTGATGTATATCTATTATAAACTAATAAAACAAAACAAATATTATTACAAAAAACTTATAAGACGAATTAATTGAAACTCTAATGGGAACACTGTTGGGTGAGTCTAGATTGTGTCCAAGTTTTATATAAATCTTCCCTTTAAAAAAAAACAAAAAAACAATTAGGGTTCTAGAGGGGAAGACTCCATAGACACAACGAGAGAGACAAAACTTCACTTAGAAACACAAGAAGACTTTTTGGTGGAATCAGAGATGAAAAAAATTACATTAAATTGTAATTCACTTCAGCGAGTAAATTAACGTAACAAACATAATGTAAATCTTTCGTATGGGAGAAGTTTGCTCTGTAGATCTATAAGGTCATGTTACAGCGTCACAGACAAGCTTGTGCTTTACACAACCCCGCCAATACCCACCCACACCCACACACAATGCCTCTACCAAAAAGAGGAGGAAACGTGGACAGCATAATAGGAACAGACTACAGTAATACTATAATGATTCCAAACTGAAAAAAAACTCAAGGCTATAGTTAGGAGGGTGAGTAAGGGTTACAAGCAAGTTAGAACACCTCAAATGGTAAAATTATATCAATCCTCCTTTGCTACCGCCAGGGAACGTGTAAACGAAATCAGACAAAATGGTTGTGAAACATATTTCAACAGCCTGAACCAACACATTCTCTTCAAAAAGACTTGAGGGACATAAACACAGAGGTAAAAGCAGGAGACACGTCTCCCATCCAAACCCTCTGCAAAAGTCGAATGAGTTAATAACAAAGTGGGCTCATGTGTCTAGCTATGACATGTTACCAGCTAGGACTCGGGGACTCCTTGATGCGAAGTCTGTAGAGAGAAGTAATCTTATTAACTTTATGCTGGGCAAACAGTACGATGAGTGTGATGTTCCATATACTGAGTGGGAGCTTGACGCCGCCCTCGCCAGGGGTAGGTCTACTTCCCCTGGAGAGGACGGAGTCACCTACAACATCGTTAGATTACTAAGGCGTGTGCCGGGTAATCCATTATTGGCATTGTACAATATGAGTCATGCCGAGGGCCAACTACCCACATCATGGACCAGCAGTATTGTTGCACCAATACCGAAACCAGGACAGCCTGATGCTTTTCGTCCCATATCACTAACCAGCTGCCTGTGTAAAACCTTTGAGAGGATGGTTCTTGGCAGACTCTTAGACAGAATCAGAGAACACATGTCTCCTAACATAAATGGCTTCACCTATGGTAAAGGTGTACATAATTGCATCACCACATTCCTAACTGTGCATGGTGATGAAAGGCACAGATACACCACATTTCTTGACCTAAAAGCAGCATTTGTTATTGCCTATTTATATGAACTAGCCACAAGCTACACTGGATAAATGGTTACCTAACCAACAGAAGGGATGCTGTACTGCTTCAGGGTTCCAAAAAGGAAGTTAAAGATATGCAACTTGGCACCCCTCAAGGTGGAGTACTTAGCCCCACTTTGTTCAATGTTCTTATGAATGCATTTTTAAATTTAATACCAGACAACCCCAGCAATATCACAATCAGCTATGCAGATGATATTCTTATACATACTAAAACTCATCGTGAAATGCAAACCACCCTGAACCATGTACATGCAGCCTGTGAGAACCTCGGTCTTATTGTCTCCACTGAGAAAACTAAGGTGTTCAACAAACAAGCTGGTAACCGCAAACGCGGCCCCGCCAAGTTCAAGATAGGTAACAACACTATTGACTATGTTTCTTCTTTTAAATATCTTGGTGTTTCCGTCCCTTGTACCTTACCTGCCATACAACAGATAACCTGCCAATGTACTGACAGATTGAAACCTCTTAGAAGTGTGCTAATATTAGAATTGTTAAAACAAAGAACAGTCCCTAGACTACGAGTATATACTGTAGAGATCCTAACAACATTGCGTCCTTAAAATTGCTAGACGATATGAGTCATGGGACAGATGAATGTAAATGGATCCAAACTACAGCTACACATATGAAGATGCTTGGATTAGATTATCTGTACAAAGTTGAGACACAACAGCGCTTCCTGCCACCCTGGCGGACAGTTCCCTTCGATAACACAATACCGACATATCCGCCTTAACTATTAATTATACAAAGTATTTATCTCCAACACACTGCCAAAGTGAGAGCTCTTGAACACATACACACTCCACAGACTGATGATGATAATATCACACAGACCATCTACTATACACTGATGGATCTCTTAACACCGCCTGTGGGAGGGCTGGAAGTGCTATCGTTGTGACTCAACCTGACGGTAATACAATTTAAAAAGGAGTTCGAGTTAACAACTGGGCATCCACTCTACTAACTGAATTGGTTGTCATACTCACAGCTATTAAATTTATTGAAACCACTGTCACTGACGAACCTCACGACTTGCCCTTGACACCCTCAACTCCAGTTATCACGCGCTTGTCTCTGAAACCAGACACAAATATGCGTACCTTGATGACCGGGGTGTCAGGATCAAACTGTTGTGGATCACCTCTCACATAGGCCTCAAAGAACATGACAGTTGATGCCCTCGCCAAAATCGCGTCTAACAAACATACTGTTGAATACAATCTAGGTGTCAAAAAGACCCCTTTACTGTAATCAACAAAGCACTTGCTGATGAATTTGACGCAATGTTGCTTCACTCTCTCTTTTACAGGTACTTTAACGGACAATGTTCAGTGGATTTGGCATCCTGTATACCGCCGGCAAGGCCGTGGGTTCGCAACACACGTCTTGCCCGCGGCGCCCACCGTTTCTCTGTGGATGTCGGTCACACGAGAATAACCCGTTTTAGTACCCCTCTTTCCTCACACAGCCAAACTGTGGAATGCTCTGCCTTATTCTGTGTTTCCATACTCATACAATCTGTCTCACTTTAAAAAGCTGGTTTTCCGGCATCTTCGTGATGTAGATTAATATGATCCTTTTCTTTTCTATTTTAAATTTCTTTCGATTCTTATTTTTTCGCACCCTAGGCCCCATTATGGGTCGATGACCTGTGCCCGGGCGGGCTATTCCCCGTAAAAAAAGAAAGAAAAAAGTGCAAACGATCACTAGATTGCAAGATGTAATCGCTAGACTATGGTTAGGATATAAGTACCTTTGGCAGTATGTTCCTCAAGCAGATGTGAACAAAACTAAATGTAAAGTGTGTGGCCAGACATATGGCCACACACTCCAACACTACGTCCTCGACTGTGTGAAGATAGAGCCTTTTAGGGACAGGTCCAAGCACACTGTGTGTGGAATGGCACAACACTTTATCTCTAATGGCAAGATCGTGTCCACTTTTTTGCACTCGGTAGCCAAGTTATTTCCTATGTATAGAACCAGACACACAATGTGCTTGAATACCTCTCACGCAGATATGAATAACAAAGTGTGCGGCCAGACATATTGCCTCACACTCCTGTACTCACTCCGTTGTGAATAAGTCACCCTCTAAGTACAGAACTAAACAAGGTTTATGAAATCCTCTGTAACATTCAATGCCATAATATCCTGACCACTGAGGTCTGTTATACACACCCTTTGTGGCCTCTACTCTGCTCTGTGATCCTTTTGGGCTACGCTCACAGGATTAGTGTGGGGTGCACAATAAACTAGCCGCTGTACGTGGCAAACTTCAATTCGCACACCCACACCCAAATCCACACGCCAAACGCACCCACACGTACACTCACCTACCTACACACGCACTACTACTACTACTACTACTACTACTACTACGTACTTTGCTGTCACTCGGAATCAAGTATGAACGATAATCCAGCTAAGATAAAATAATATGAGTTATTAAAGACGTCACGTGACCTTCGTTGGTAAGCTCTGAGGTGACTCGAGAGGCCGATACGGAATCGGCAGGGCAGGCCACAGATGTTGAACGTGTGGAGGGCTACATCTAGTGCGGGAGGGGCTTCGGCAGCGTCTACCTCGGTATGCAGTCTGGCTAACTCGAAAGTATTGACACCTTCTCGTGTGGTGCTCCTCCACGCGTTACGGTGTGGAGTAATCGTCTCCCAGGTGAGGGGGTCGATTTGGCACTTTTTCAGGTTTGTCTTGAGACTATCCTTATACCTTTTCAGTTGTCCGCCAGCGTTACGTTTACTATTCGTTAGGTGACTATAAAGTAGCTGCTTTGGCAGTCTACTGTCGTCCATGCGGGTAACATGGCCAGTCCAGCGTAGTTGTTCATGGATAATGGTAGCCTTGATGCTCCTACAGTTGGTGTCTGCAAGAATACCTCTCTCACAAACACACACAGAGTATTGTGCCAACTCTGAACCCGTGATATGTGGTGTGGCCAACAAGACCTCGCCTTACTGTTGGCCTTAAACACATTCTCTTGGAGTCTAGTTAATTACGATCATACACATTTATGTTAAACTATGCACTACCAGGCTGGCCGACCCTACGGTCAGCCTAGGCGTGAATTTGTTCAAGGTGTAGAAGCTGTCGCCAACACAATAACCACACCCTGAGCTAGCGTACCGTATGACCCAGTGTCAGGAATAGTCCAAGAAGACCGGACAACTCGCCAACTGTACTGGCTAACCATTACCCCGGAACATATTACTATCTTTGCATCTACCAGGAACACCTTTCAGCAAATCCACCTTCATACATACCCACCTGTAATTACATTTCCTACACCTATGTCTAATCATTGTCACCATTGTACAGGTGTCTCATTAGTCATGCACTACAGGTAAGGGATTCATAACAAATCAACAAACATATCAAGAGAAATTACCACTAAAGGAGAGGTATATGCTAAACACTCCTTAGTTGAAC
Organism: Homarus americanus; assembly: GCF_018991925.1. Classification (NCBI taxonomy): domain Eukaryota; kingdom Metazoa; phylum Arthropoda; class Malacostraca; order Decapoda; family Nephropidae; genus Homarus; species Homarus americanus. The sequence continues at coordinate 224,627 of NW_024755719.1, forward strand.
AATAATGTAATCACCACCACCAAGTCATTATACCCAGCAGCTGTAGAACATCATTGGGTCTACAGTTCCTCGACAGTCAAACGTAACATAACTAAAAACAGTTCTTCTTTCATTAGTCGCGTTTGATTTCAAGATTCTTATTTCCTTCTGCGATCACCTGAAGATTAGATACCCCAGTTTCTTTCATATGAAGATTACCAACGCAATCTTAATCTAACCTAACTTAACCTAACCTGAAATAACCTAATCTAACCTAACCTGAAATAACCTAATCTAACCTAACCTGAAATAACCTAACTTAACCTAACCTGAAATAACCTAATCTAAGCTAACCTGAAATAACCTAACTTAACCTAACCTCAAATAACCTAATCTAACCTAACCTAACCTGAAATAACCTAATCTAAGCTAACCTGAAATAACCTAACTTAACCTAACCTCAAATAACCTAATCTAACCTAACCTAACCTACTTAATGTACTTTGGCTGTCTTATGAGAGTAAACGACGTATTTAGATAAGAAAATTCACCACATATAATTTCTTTCCTTTAAGCTATACAAATGAAGCGTAAAAGTTATTATTATTTAGCAAAAGCCGTCAGAGGCAACATTCATACATCAACATCAACATCAACATCAAATATCCACGACAATATTCCCCCAATTTCCTCTAAACATCCTTATTTACATTAATTCTATCCAGTAGTAATATAAACAATGTTATTATTTGGTATAGAAAAAGATATCATATATACGGTGTTTTCAGACCCTTATGGAGAATGTTACTTTTAACACCGTAACTCAGTACAGCGCTACTTTTAAGGCCGTAATTCAGAACACCGCTACTTTTAACACCGTAACTCAGAACAGCACTACGTTTAAGGCCGTAAACTCCTCACAGCAGTAGTTTTAATCCCGTAACTTTGAACAACGATCAACATTTGAACATTTTCTCTGACGTGTAAGCAAGAGATAACCAACATTAACTTTCTAAAAACGTTTCTTCTTTACGCAGTTCATAGAAAGTCTTCAGAAAGTCCATCAACAGAGAAGAAATAGTCTTTTCTTGATGTCAATTTGAATCTTCCTTAACGAGCTACATCTCCTCCTCCTCCTCCTCCTCCTCCTCCTCCTCAGAAAGTTGATCTCATTAAGGAATTATTGTCATAGAGAGATGGCCCAAGACTAAACAATTAAGCTTTTAGGTCACGTTCATTAAGCTCTTTTATAAACTTTGCAGCTTTGTGGTAGAGAGTGATAATGAGAAGTAAGCTGACTGACTCCTCTATTCTGGGCATTAATAAGCTTAAATGTGTTTTTTAGATACATTTATATGCAAATATAGGTCATGTGACTGTCTCTATGACCCGACCACTCGCATTACACGGGACTACTGTAGCTACTTGTTGTGTGCGGGGAAATCTCAACTTACTCTATGTTTATCTTTTTATTCTTATTCCTTTTCTCTTCTTCTCTTTTTATCCAATTTAATCAAAATATAATGGTTACGCCTCGTGTAACGAGGATGGCCGGCCCATGGCCCCACCTAAGCGTGAATTTGTTTAAGGTGTAGAAGCTGTCGCCAACACAACAACCACACCCTGAGTTAACGAGCTGCATGACCCAGTGTCGAGGAATAGTCCGAGAAGACCGGACAATTCGCTATCTGCACTGGCTAACCCTTAGCCCGGAACACGATCCGCAAATCGATTAACATCCAAGTCCCCAATTACTGCTGGGTAGACAGGCAAATGACGTAAAGAAACTTGCCATTAGTTTCACCCTGCCCGGGGATCGAACCCGGGTCCGCTCGCTTGCGAGGCGAGCATGCTGACCGTTACACTCACGCACGCACAGGTTCGATAAGAGCATCATATAAACTTTGAACCCCTGATAGGACTTCCTCATATTCTTTCTCATAGGAAATGTCTTCTTTGGTCTCTCGTTCACACATGCACACCTGACCATCACACCTGTCGACCCTAAAACACGACTAACACCTTTAACCCCAAGGTCGCGTTTACACGAGGCGTATCACTAGAATGCTAGCGTTTCCATGCTAGCACTAGCATACTAGTGGCTGCTGACATGAAGCGCCTACTCTCACCTGCAGTGGTGCCGTTTGAAAACATTACATGTGTATTCCTCCCAATAATATCTGTAACAAGCAAGTTTTGGGCCTTACAACCATTATATTTAGTCCCATTCAGAAACTACATCAGAATGGACATGATATATCAGGAAACCTGCAGAAAAATCTGTAGGAATGGCGCCAAGGAAGGAGAGGGGAGGAGAACTCGTGTTATACATAAATATACTTCTAAACGAACTGTTAGTTGTAGATCCTGTCTGTACGTAGATTTCTAGAGATAATGATATTAAACAATATTCCTAACTTGTAAACGTAAGCTATGTTATGAGATACACTACAAATAGCACTGAACTGTATTATAAGTTATGCACCTAATACTGCTAGTTACAACTATTCGCTCCAACAGCTCATTAGTCACTGAAAAGTTGAGTGACTACCAACTTCCAGGCATGTGGAAATCCACCAGTCTGCTCGCGCTAGGGTCGAGTTACTCGCGGCTTGTGAACCCGTTGACACTACGCGTGTAAGGAGCTAGTTGCTAACACGTCAACACTAGCGCCTAGTAACACTCCTCGTGTAACAGCGCCCCATGGCACGACGTAACACCTGATCATTAAAGACTGAACATATAACACATAACACCAAACCACGAAAGGCTGACGATGTAACACGTAACACAAAACCACGAAAGGCTGACGATGTAACACCTGACCACTAAAGACTGATCAGGTAACACCTGATCACTAAACGCTGACGATGTAACACGTAACACAAAACCACGAAAGGCTGACGATGTAACACCTGACCACTAAAGACTGATCAGGTAACACCTGATCACTAAAGGCTGAACATGTAACACGCAACACCTGACCACTAAAGGCTGACGATATAACACCTGACCACTAAAGGCTGACCATGTAACACCTGACCACCAAAAGGCTGAACAAATAACACCTGACCGCTAAAGATTGAACATGTAATACCTAACTACTAAAGGCTGCAAATGTAACTTCTGACCGCTAAAGGCTGACCATGTAGAACGTAACACCTGACTGCTAAAGGCTGAAAATATAACAACTGACCACTAAAGGCTGAACAAGTAACACATAGCACCTGACCACTAAAGGGTGAAAATGTAACACCTGACCGATAAAAAATAACCATGTAACACCTGACCACTAAACACTGGCCATGTAACATGTAACACCTGACCACTAAAGACTGACCATGTAACATGTAACACCTGACCACTAAAGACTGACCATGTAACACCTGACCAATAAAAATAACCATGTAACACCTGACCACTAAAGACTGACCATGTAACACCTGAACAGTAAAGACTGACCATTAAACATTTAACACCTGACCAATAAAAACTAATCATGTAACATCTGACCACGTAAGGCTGAAGAAGTAAAACCTGACCACTGAAGGCTAAACATGTAACACCTGATCACTAAAGGTAAGCCATGTAACACCTGACCACTAAAGACTGACCATGTAACAACTTACCACTAAAAGCTGACAATGTAACACCTGACCACTAAAGACTAAACACGTGAAACTAGACCATTTAAGGCTGGCCATGTAACACCTAACCACGAAAGACTATGTAACACATGGCCACTAAAGTCTGAACACGTAACACCTGACTATTAAAGGCTGAACACGTAACACCTGACCACTAAAGACTGACCATGTAACACCTGACCACTAAAGACTGAACACGTAACACCTGACCACTAAAGACTGACATTGTAACACCTGACCACTTAAGACTGACCATGTAACACCTGACCACTAAAGCTGAACACGTAACACCTGACCACTAAAGACTGAACACGTAACACCTGACCACTAAAGACTGAACACGTAACACCTGACCACTAAAGACTGAACACGTAACACGACCACTAAAGGCTGAACACGTAACACCTGACCACTAAAGACTGAACACGTAACACCTGACCACTTAAGACTGACCATGTAACACCTGGCCACTAAAGGCTAAACATCTAACACCTGACCACTAAAGACTGACCATAACACCTGACCACTAAAGGCTGAACACGTAACACCTGACCACTAAAGACTGAACACGTAACACCTGACCACTAAAGACTGAACACGTAACACCTGACCACTAAAGACTGAACACAACACCTGACCACTAAAGACTGACATTGTAACACATGACCACTTAAGACTGACCATGTAACACCTGGCCACTAAAGGCTAAACATCTAACACCTGACCACTAAAGACTGATCATGTAACACCTGACCACTAAAGGCTGATTATGTAACACCTGAACATTAAAGGCTGAACACGGAACATCTGACCACCAAAGGCTGAACATGTAACACATAACAGCTGACTCCTAAAGGCTGACCTTGTAACACTGGACCAATGGACCAATGGAGGCTGAACACGGAACACCTGACCACTAAAGACTGAACATGTAACACCTGACCAATAAACACTGACCATGTAACGCAACACAGACCACGAATGCTGACCATGTAACACCTGACCAATAAAGACTGTCCATGTAATACCTGACTTCAACAGACTGACTATGTAACACCTGACCACTAAAGGCTGACCATGTAACATGTAACGCCCAACCACAAGACTCTAACCATGTAACACTTGGCCACTGAAGATTGACTATGTAACACTTGACCACTAAAGACTGATTAAGTATCACCTGACCATTAAAGGCTGACCATGTAACATGTAACGCCCAACCACTAGACTCTAACCATGTAACACTTCACCACTAAGGATAGAATAAGTATTACCTGACCACTTAAGACTGAACACATAAGACCTGACCACTAAAGAGTGAACACTTAACACCTTACCACTAAAGACTGACCATGTATCACCTGACCACTAAACACTGAACATATAACACCTGACCACTAAAGACTGACTATGTAACACCTGACCACTAAAGACTGACTATGTAACACCTGACCACTAAAGACTGACTATGTAACACCTGATCACTAAAGACTGACTATGTAACACCTGACCACTAAAGACTGACTATGTAACACCTGACCACTAAAGACTGACTATGTAACACCTGACCACTAAAGACTGATTACGTAACGCCTGACCACTAAAGACTGAACACGTAACACCTGACCATGAAAGACTGACTATGTAACACCTGATCACTAAAGACTGAACACGTAACACCTGACCATGAAAGACTGACTATGTAACACCTGATCACTAAAGACTGAACACGTAACACCTGACCACTAAAGACTGACTATGTAACACCTGACCACTAAAGACTGACTATGTAACACCTGACCACTAAAGACTGATTACGTAACGCCTGACCACTAAAGACTGACTATGTAACACCTGACCACTGAAGACTGACTATGTAACACCTGACGAGTTTATCTCTTTTGAACATAAGGAATTAGATTTTTGAGTAAAGGTAAATACTTGTTTGAGGCAGGTTGCTTAACCTCTTGATTACTTGATTACTTAACTTCACAAATAGTTAATTCCATAAGTACAATATGCTAACTTAACGAGGACGAATACTTAACCGCTTGAGTACTGAAACCAGAGTAAGTGAGGATAGTTGACGGATTGAGTACGACTCGTTGAGTACGAGTACTTAACTTGATGATAACGACAACACCCTGTGATCGTCCAGCTGCAACCACGGCGCTGCATCAGGAGCCAGCAACACCCAGCTGTACAACGCAAAGCTGCGTCCGAGAGGCCAACAACGCAGCTGTACAACACCACAGCTGCGTCAGGGAAGATCAACAACCTGTGATCGTCAGCTATACAACGCACCACAGCTGCGTCGGGAGTTCAACAACACCCTGTGATCGTCAGCTGTACAACGCACAGCTGCATCAGGGAGGTTAACAACACCCTGTAAACGTCCAGCTGTACAACACAACAGCTGCATCAGGGAAGACCAACTTAACGCCTGTGATCGTCCAGCTGCCACACCACGGCGCTGCATCAGGAAACCAACAACACCCAGCTGTACCACCACAGTTTGCATCGGGGAGGCCAACAACACCCAGCTGTACCACACCGGCGCTGCATCAGGGAAGGCCAACAACGCAGCTGGCCAGACCACAGCTGCATCGGGAAGACCAACAACACCGGCTGCGCACACAGCTGCATCAGGGAGGCCAACAACACCCAGCTGTGCAGACCACAGCTGCACCAGGGAGCCAACAACGCAGCTGTGCCACACCACAGCGCATCAGGGGCCAACAACGCAGCTGTGCCGCACCACAGTTGCATCGGGAGGCCAACAACGCAGCTGTAACATACCACAGCTGCATCCAGGGAGGCCAACAACGCAGCTGGCCACACCACACAGCTGCATCAGGAGAGCCAACAACACCCAGCTGTACCAGACCACAGCGCTACATCAGAGGCCAATAACTTTTAGCTGTACCACACCACAGCTGCATCAGGGAAGACCAGCAACGCCCAGCTGTACCACACCACAGTTGCATCAGGGAGGCCAATAACGCCCAGCTGTACCCACCACAGCTGCATCAGGAGGCCAATAACACCCAGCTGTACCACACCACAGCTGCATCCGGGGCCAATAACGCAGCTGTGCCACACCACAGCTGCATCAGGAGAGCCAACAACGCAGCCAGCACCACACCACGGTTGCATCAGGCCAATAACACCAAGCTGTACCACACCACAGCTGGCATCAGGGAGCCAACAACACCCAGCTGTACCACACCACAGCTGCATCAGGGAAGACCAACAACGCAACTGTACCACCACAGCTGCATCAGGAGGCCAACAACACCCAGCTGGCCACCACACACCACGGCTGCATCCAGAGCCAACAACACCCAGCTGTACCACACCCAGCTGCATCAGGGTGTGTAACACCAGCTGTGCCACACCACAACTGCATCCGGGAGGCCGCCAACGCCCAGCTGTACCACACCACAGATGCATCAGGGGCCAACGCAGCTGTACCACCACAGCTGCATCAGGGAGGCCAACAACGCAGCTGTACCACACCACAGCTGCATCCAGGAAGCCAACACCCGCACCACGGTTGCATCAGGCCAGCAACGCAGCTGTGCAACACCACAGGTGCATCCAGGGGCCAACAACGCAGCTGTACCCACACCACAGCAGCTGCATCAGGGGAGGCCAGCAACGCAGCTATTACCACCACAGCTGCATCAGGTGGCCAACAACGCAGCTGTACCACACACCACAGCTGCATCAGGGGAGACCAACAACGCAGCTGTACCACACCACGGTTGCATCAGGGGAGGCCAATAACAGCTGTGTGCCACACCACAGCGCTGCATCAGGGAGGCCAACAACGCAGCTGTACCACACCACAGCATCGAGGCCAACAACGCAGCTGTGCCACACCACAGCTGCATCCAGAGCCAACAACACCCAGCTGCCACACCACAGCTGCATCAGGGAGGAGCCAACAACGCCCCAGCTGTGCACACCAGCGCTACCATCAGGGAGGCCAACAACGCAGCTGTGCCACACCACAGCTGCATCAGGTGGCCAACAACGCAGCTGTGCCACACCACAGCTGCATCGAGCCAACAACACGCAGCACAGCACCACACCACGAGTTGCATCAGGGGCCAATAACGCAGCTGTGCCACCACAGCGCTGCATCAGGAAGGCCAACAACGCAGCTGCCACACCACAGCTGCATCAGGGAAGACCAGCAACACCCAGCTGTACCACACCACAGCTGCATCAGGGAGCCAACAACACAGCCTTGCCACCACAGCTGCATCAGAGCCAACAACACCCAGCTGTACAACACCACAGGTGCATCCAGGGGAGGCCAACAACGCAAGCTGTGCCACACCACAGCTGCATCAGGGAAGGCCAACAACGCCCAGCTTTGTACCACACCACGGCGCCATCAGGGGCCAACAACACCCGGCTATTTTACAGATGCATCGGGGGCCAACCAACACCCAGCTGTGCCACCACAGCGCTGCATCAGGGAGCCAACAACACCCAGCTGTGCCACACCACAGTTGCATCAGGGAGGCCAACAACACCCAGCTGTACCACACCACAGCTGCATCAGAGGCCAACAACGCAGCTGTACCACACCACAGTTGCATCAGGAGGCCAGCAACGCAACTGTACCACCACCTGGCACCATCAGGAGGCCAACAACACCCAGCTGTTACCACACCACAGCTGCATCAGGGGAGGCCAACAACACCCAGTTGTACCACACCACAACTGCATCAGGGGAGGCCAACAACGCAGCTGTAACACACCACAGCTGCATCAGGGCCAACAACGCAGCTGTACCACACCACCAGTTGTGCATCCCAGGAGGCCAACAACGCAGCTGTAACACACCACAGCTGCATCAGGGAGGCCAACAACGCAGCTGTGCCACACCACAGCTGCATCAGATTGACCAACAACACCCAACTTTACAACACCACAGCTGCATCAGGGAGGCCAGCAACGCCCAACTATACCCACCTGCAGCTGCATCGGGATGCCAGCAACACCAGCTGTACACCACCTGGCACATCCAGGAGGCCAGCAACACCCAGCTGCACCCGCACCACAGCACCGTCAGGAAGCCATCAACGCAACTGTACCACACCACAGCGCTGCATCAGAGGCCAACATCACCCAGCTGGCCACCACAGCTGCATCAGAAATGCTTTAACGCAACTGTGCTGCCTCTACCACGTTTGCATCAGGAGGCCAACATCACCCAGCTGTACCACACCACAGCTGCATCAGGGAGGCCAACAACACCCAGCTGTACCACACCACAGCGCTGCATCAGGAAAATAACAACACCAGCCAGCCGCACCACTGGCTGCATCAGGAGGCCAGCAACACCAGCTGTACCACACCACAGCACCATCAGGGAATAACAACGCAACTGTACCACACCACCAGCGCTGCATCAGGAAGGCCATCAACACCCAGCTGTACCACCACGGCTGCATCAGGAAGACCAACAACACCAGCTCGCACTCACCACAGCTGCATCAGGAAGGCCAACATCGCAGCTGTACCACACAGCTGCATCAGGGAGGGCCAACAACACCCAACTGTACGGCTGCATCAGGGGAGCAACAACTTGCCAGCGCAGCACACCACAGCTGCATCAGGAAGCCATCAACGCAGCTGCCACACCACAGTTGCGCCAGAGGCCAACAACGCAGCTGTACCACACCACAGCTGCATCAGGGCCATCAACACCCAGCTGTACCACACCACAGTTTGCACCGGGGGCCAACGCGCCGCAGCTGTGCACCACGGTTGCATCGAGGGGAGGCCAACAACGCAGCTGTGCCACACCACAGTTGCACCAGGGGCCAACAACGCGGCTGTGCACGCACGGCTGCATCAGGGGTGTCGGCACTTTGGCTGTACCACACCACGGTTTTGCTGGGAGGTCGTAACGCAGCTGTACCACACCACAGCGCTGCATCGGGGAAGGCCAACAACTTTTAGCTGTGCCCACCACAGCTGCATCCAGGGGCCAACAACACCAGCTGTACCCACACCACAGCTGCATCAGGGGAGGCCAACAACACTTCCAGCTGTGCCACACCACGGTTGCATCAGAGCCAGCAACGCCCAGCTGTACCACACCACCAGTTGCACCGGTGGCAACGCATGTGCACACCACAAGCACCATCAGGAAGGCCATCAACACCCAGCTGTACACACACAGTTGCACCAGGGGCCAACAACACAGCTGTGCTGCACCACGGTTGCATCAGGGGAGGCCAGCAGCTGTGTACCACACCACACAGCTGCATCAGGGAAGGCCAACAACACCCCAGCTGTGCCACACCACGGCTGCATCAGAGAGGCCATCAACACCAGCTGTGCACCACACCACGGTTACCAGGGGAGGCCAGCAACGCAATGTACCACACCGGCTGCATCAGGGCCATCAACACCCGGCTGGCACCACACCACGGATTGCACCAGGGAGGTCAACAACGCAGCTATGCCACACCACAGCTGCATCAGGGTAAACAGCACCCAGCTGTACCACACCACAGCTGCATCAGGGGAGACCCAGCAACACCCAGCTGGCACCGGGCCACAGCTGCATCTGAAACAACAACACCCAGCTGTACCACCACGGCTGCATCAGGGAGAGCCAACAACGCAGCTGGCACCACACCACAGCTGCATCTGGGAGCCAGCAACACCCAGCTGTACCACACCACAGCGCTGCATCAGGAGCCAACAACGCAGCTGCCCCGCACACCTGAACATCAGGGAGGCCAGCAACGCAGCTGTACCTCACCACAGCTACCATCAGGAGGCCAACAACACCAGCTGTGCCAGACACGGCTGCATCTGGAAGCCAACAACACCAGCTGTGCCACACCACAGCTGCATCTGGGGAGGCCAACCAACACCAGCTGTCCTCTACAGCCATCCAGGAGGCCAACAACACCCAGCTGTACCACGCCGCAGCTGCATCAGGGGAAGGTCAACAACACCCAGCCATGCCACCACAGCTGCATCAGGAGAATTCAACAACACCCAGCTGTAGCCGCGCACAGCTGCATCGGGGAGCCAGCAATGCCGGCTGTGCCACACCACAGCTGCATCAGGAAGGCCAACAACACCCAGCTGTACCACACCACAGCGGCTGCATCAGGGAGCCAACAACACAGCTGTACCACACCACGGCTACAAGGGGCCAACAACACTGGCTGTGCACACCACCGGCTGCAAAGGCCAACGACGCAGCTGTGCCAGACCACAGTTGCGTTAGGGAGGCCAACAACACTGGCTGTGCCACACCACAGCTGCATCCAGGGGAATAACGCGCAGCTGTGCCACACCACGGCACACGTCAGGGAAGACCATTAACGCAGCTGTGCCACCACCAGCTGCATCAGGGGAGGCAACAACGCAGCTGTACCACACCACGGCTGCATCAGAGCCCAGCAACACCCAGCAGCTGTACCACCACAGCTGCATCAGGAAGGCCAACAACCCAGCTGTACCACACCACAGTTGCATCGAGAGCCAACAACGCAGCTGTACCACACCGGCGCTGCATCTGGAAGGCCGCTTTTGGCTGCGCACCACACAGCTGCATCGGGGGTAACCGCCCAGCTGTACCACACCGTTGCATCGGGGCCAGCACCCAAGCTGTACCACACCACAGCTGCGTCGAAGCCAACAACTTGGCTGGCACCACCACATCCGGGGCCAGCAACACCAGTTGTGCCGCTGCATCAGGGCTGGCCTTTTAACTGTTGGTTGCAGGGGAGGCCGCTTTCACCCAGCTTATTGCCACCGGCTGCGATGAGGCCAGCAACACCCGGCTGCCACACAACTGCATCGAGGCCAACAACACCAGCTGTGCCAGACCCTGGCACCGTAAAATTCTTCAACGCGGCTGTGCATACCACCGGCTTGCATCGACCAACAACACTGACTGCTGAACCACGGCTCCATCTGGGAGGAGCCAACAACACCAGCCTGTGCCCACGCCCGACTGCATCTGAGGCCAGCAACACGCCCCAGCTGTGCCTCTACCACAGCGCATCAGGGGCCAACGCTGGCTGTACCGCCGCGGCGCCATCAGGGAGGTCAACAACTTTGACTGTGCCACCACAGCTGCATCGAGAAGCCAACAATGCCGGCTGTTTACTGCATCGGAAAGACCAGCAACGCGGCTTTACCGCCGCGGCTGCATCCCGGGGTAACGCTTTTGGCTCAACCCTTTTTCCCACAGCTGCCAGGGGAGGCCAACAACAGCTGCCGCAGCTGAGGGGCTGGCGACACTGGCTGTACCAGACCACAGGTTGCATTAGGGCCAGCAACACCTGGCTGCCACGCAGGTTGCGTCAGAGCCAGCAACGCAGCGCGCCCTGGCTGCATCTGGGGTGGCAACACCCCAGCCAGCACGCGGCGCGCATCAGGGGTAGCAACGCAGCTGTACTTTACGGTTTGCGTCGATAACAACGCCAGCTATTGCTGCGCACGGTTGCATCAGGAATGGCAACCAGCTGTGCCACGCCACAGCTGCGCCAGTTGACCCAACAACGCAGCTGTACCACAGCCAGGAGCCGCCCGCACCAGCTACCACCACAGCTGCGTCAGGGGAAGACCAAACACCACCATCGCCTGCATCGACCGCGCACCCAGCTGTACACCACGATTATCAGAGGCCAACACCACCCAGCTGTACCACGGCTGCCACATCAGGGATCAACAACACCCAGCTGTACCGGCTATCAGGCCCGACGCCTGTCGTACCACGCTGCCATCAGAACACCAGCTGCGCGCACAGCTGCGTCGGTTAAACGCTTTAACCGGCACCGCTGCATCAACACTGGCTGGCGCATCGAGGCTGCCTGCAACTGTGCCACCACGGCTGCATCGAGGCCAGCAACGCAGCTGTACCACACCACAGCGCTGCATCAGAGGCCAACACTGGCTGTACCCACACACCACAGCTACCGTAGGGCAACACCAGCTGTACCAGGCCATCAGGAATAAGATCAGCCACAGTGTCTCACATTCTTGTTAACCTGTACAGTATGTTCACCACGTGTTTCCTTCCCCTGACCCAATATCTTCTTATGTAATCTACTCCATTTCTTTCCATTGTGCATTTTGAATAAACCTTTAATTATTATTATTGTTATTATTACACAGACAGAAACTCACACAAGCTCAACAGAGAGAGAGGCGATTTAATCCTAACTCATACAAAAATTACGTAAGTGGCCATAAGTAATGTGTATATAGGACCATAATTAGTGAAAATGGAGAGTGAGTGACCGCAGTAAACAAAAGGAAGAGGAAGGTGCAACAGAGACTTGACTGACTGACCATCAAGAGGCTAGGTAACATGACGATCATCAAGGGTGTGAATACAGAAAATAATTGTTTATATGTACAGTAAAGGGATATAGACCAGGTGAGTGTGAATGTTATTTCAATTCATATTTTTTATTCGATACGTATTTCAGCGTAACACAATTAATGTATAACTATTCACTCTGACGTCCGATTTTAATTCCGTAAATTATTCCTGAATGTCCCTGAGCGATTATATGTTTTGTCATAATTATTATTTCGTTTGAAAATATACTAAAATTTGAACTATATTATTTGTTCTTACAATATTATTATGTAAAACTCTTTTAGCATTTATCAATTAATTTCCGCCACCTTTTAACAAAATTGCGTTCTACTTCGAAAAAAAAAGCGAAATTATTATTCTGAAGATTCCAAGATGTGAACAAAGCAGACTACAGATGGTGACAGTGGCGCCACCTAACGACAGAGTCGAGTAAACTAGAACAGCCTTAATTGGCACCACACTATTCTTCGGGAGTTACATTTCCTCATTAGATATTCCTTGGGTATGTCCTTCGCTACATACTCTGTCATTTTTATAAGTGATACAGTCGTTCAGTACCAGAACAATCATATACGAAATACGAATATATCTTAAATATATGATAAATAAATAAACAGTGTCAGCAGATATCATTTTAAAAGCAACACAATCACCTTGATGAGTTAAATATAATTCATTTCAGTTGTAGGACTCTATACCACACATAAACATTGAAAATTAGGCTAAGTTAGTGATCCCTGAAACGACACCAGACCTTCATTATTTATACCTATAATAAGAGTAAATGCCATTCTAAAACATACCTGCACCTTTGTAGGCTTCTATATATTTTACGTAGCTGTGGATCCACTGCCAACTGCACTAAAAGCCTCCATCTGTCACCTCTTGCCAAGGCTGTAGCTTCTTCCTGATCACTAAAAATCACGACTTTTATCATAGAGATCACTGTCTTGTTTCCCCGGTCACTGTTAATAAGAAGGTCCACCACTCCTCCTCGCTGATGTAGACGCTGTTCTCTGAGCTGCCATTCCGCCTGTCACTGTGCTTTCACCTCTGGCTTCGAAATGTAAACAAACGTGAAGCCGAACTAATGAAACGAGTCTTCGAACTAATGAAACGAGTCTTCGAAATATTGGAACGAATCTCCGAACTACTGTAACGAGTCCCCTAACTGCTTGTTTTACCAATATACGGCTCTGTAATATATGCCATTAAGGTTCGGCACAGTTTCGAACAGGTTAATAGAAATCTCGTTCATGACTGTACTCTAACCTCAAGACGAGTTGAATTATAATCAAAACAAAATAACAATATGAGATGTAATACAAATTTTAATGATCGGGAAAGCAAAAAATTAAGTGATTTATATACAAATTACTTATGTTTTGGGATGATGATCAATGACAAAAAATCACTTGCCATTAAACTGTTGTAACTTGATTGTATACACAGCGTCCAGTGTTCAATTGAGTATTGCAAGGTTCTCAGAGGCTGAATATATTACAAGAAAAATATAGTGTGGAGGGTGTGGTGTATGGGGAGTATAGTGTGGAGGGTGTGGTGTATGGGGAGTGTGTGGAGGGTTGGTGTATGGGGGTATAGTGTGGGTGTGGTGTATGGGGAGTATAGTGTGGAGGTGTGGTGTATGGGGAGTACAGTGTGGAGGTATGGTGTACAGGAGTATAGTGTGGAGGATGTGGTATGGGGGTGTAGTGTGGAGGATGTGGTATGGGGGTATAGTGTGGAGGGTGTGGTGTATGGGGAGTATAGTGTGGAGGGTGTGGTGTTGGGATAGTGTGGAGGGTGGTGTAAGGGTGTAGTGTGGAGGATGTGGTGTATGGGGAGTATAGTGTGGAGGTGTGGTGTATGGGGAGTACAGTGTGGAGGGTGTGGTGTATGGGGTGTAGTGTGGAGGATGTGGTGTATGGGGTATAGTGTGGAGGATGTGGTATATGGGGAGTATAGTGTGGGAGGATGTGGTGTATAGGGGTACAGAGTGTGGAGGGTGTGGTGTATGGGGATTATAGTGTGGAGGGTGTGGTGTATGGGGATTATAGTGTGGAGGGTGTGGTGTATGGGGAGTATAGTGTGGAGGGTGTGGTGTATGGGGAGTATAGTGTGGAGGGTGTGGTGTATGGGGAGTGTAGTGTGGAGAGTGTGGTGTATGGGGTGTAGTGTGGAAGGTGTGGTATAATGTTGCTGTATATAGTGTATGTATGTGTGTGCGTGTGTATATATGTGTATATATGTATGTGTGTTTATCTGAAAAGTACACAAGTAAACAATGAGACAACTAACAAAATATCTCAACTAAATATTGAGAATCATCTAGATCTATCTTTCTTCCACCCAGTTGTCAATCCTTAAAGAAACAACTAAGTTCCCCCATCCTCCATTTCCTCCACCTTTAACCCTGACTTCTGTTTTGGTCTCTGGAAAAAACGAGTCTTCCTCCTCGCTAGCCATTGTCAACAACACTCAACATTGCTCTCATCTGTCATCTCATGGACACCAGTTATTTTTTGTGTAGTTTCTGTCTCTGTATTTCTGTATCGTTCACACACGTTTTTTCTGTTTGTTTTGTGTCTTTTACTATATTTTCTCACTGTTGTTGGTTTGTGGGGATCGATGCACTGTGAGAGTTTCATCTGTTGTCAGTAAAGAAAATGTCTCTCTTCCTTACGATAAACTCGACCACAGTCTATACAATCCACATCCAACATCATCTCAGTGTAAATTATCCACATCCAACATCATCTCAGTGTAAATTATCCACATCCAACATCATCTCAGTGTAAATTATCCACATCCAACATCATCTCAGTGTAAATTATCCACATCCAACATCATCTCAGTGTAAATTATCCACATCCAACATCATCTCAGTGTAAATTATCCACATCCAACATCATCTCAGTGTAAATTATCCACATCCAACATCATCTTAGCCAGCAACCAGGTGAACGAAAACATCCATTATGACCACAACTTTTACGAAATCGTTTACGAAATCGTTTCTTCTATGCATTAAATCGACTTTTAGATGGCGGCAGCAGGAGGGAAAGAGTTTCATAAATACAAAAGCTACACCCGAGTAAGTTCAATTTCTTTCCATATACAGTAGTGCTGAATTCATTGACATTTCAGGACGTAAGTCAATCGCAGTTTCAGGCTGGTGGGACAAAAAAAATCTGAGAGGGTGGTATGAGGGAAGTGTGGCAAATTTCCAGCGTTTTGATTGGCTTGCTTTCAGACTATGTAGGCGGAGAGGGGGAAGGAGGCTGGGGTGGGGGGGTACTTGTTCTTGCCATGGGTTGTTCTCCTTATATTTGTGTCTTATATTATTGACGATTGTTATGTCGAATAGGAGGAGAGAGAGAGAGAGATGCTGGGAGAGGGAGAGGAGGAAGAAAAGGAGCAAGTTAGAGCTGTGAGAGAGAGAGAGAGAGAGAGAGAGAGAGAGAGACAGAGAGGAGAGAGAGAGAGAGAGAGAGAGAGAGATAAGACAGGTAGAGACAGGTGAACGCAATACGGCCCTAACCTCAAGGATTTAGACAGGAGACAAGACAACCTAGAGTTAGGATTCCTGGAACGAAATTATTGCCAATTATAGGAACGGAAAGATAACGATTTATTGGGAAATATACAGTGATTTTTGGTGAATACATTGCGATTTTTAGTGAATACATCGCGACTTTTGGTGAATACATCGCGATTTTTAGTGAATACATCGCGATTTTTGGTGAATACATGGCGATTTTTGGTGAATACATGGCGATTTTTGGAGAGGATAACGATAATTACGGAGAAAGATATAGGATTTTAGTTTTTTTTGGAGAGAGGGAGTAGAAATTGAGATGATAGGAGGAAAGGAAGGAGAGGAGGTGTTAGTGGAGGTGTGAAGGAAAGGAGGAGGAGGGTGGTGATGGAAGAGAGAGGGAGAGAGAGAGAGAGTAAGAAGGAAGGAAGGAAGAGGTGAGCTGAACCCACTGTAAACTTTAACTGATATATGTGAATACACACACACACACACACAGTTGTTGTTGTTGACATACCTTGGTGGCGAGAGTCTTCATAAAGTCGTCTCCCTGTTCCTTAAGAATATGTTGATATACATTGTGTGAGTGTGTGTGTGTGTGTGTGTGTGTGTGTGTGTGTGTGTGTGTGTGTGTGTGTGTGTGTGTGTGTGTGTGTGTGTGTGTGAGTGAGTGAGTGTGTGTGTGTGTGTGTGTGTGTGTGTGTGTGTGTGTGTGAGTGTGTGTGTGTGTGTGTGTGTGATTGTTATAAATATCTGGAGCAAGATCATCATCATCATCATCATCATCAACAATCTACCTGAAAAGTATCAATCCAGTATTATTGACCCACCTGTTGTACATCAATACATCCGGTTTCCATATTTTATAAGGTGGAATTCTAAGGTCCTTGACTCCGCCATAATCCGTTTCATTCCACTGTAGGTTGACGTCTTTCCACTCCTGAAGGGTGGGGGGTGAGGAGGGGGGTGGTATGAGATGACAGCTACTTGTGGTATCTAGAGAAGTTATATATATATTTATTCAGCATTATAGATTGCATGACAAATATTCCACTGTGATTATTTATGTATACCATTCTCACGTCCATGATGCAACAAGGGTATATATATATATATATATATATATATATATATATATATATATATATATATATATATATATATATATATATATATATATATATATATATATATATATATATATATATATATATATATATATATATATATATATATATATATATATATATATATATATATATATATATATATATATATATATATATATATATATATATATATATATATATATATATATATATATATTGTATATATATACACACTATACAGTATATATATGAACCTTACAGACTCACTATATCAAGTAGCCCTAGGGGGGAACTCTTTAGCTTACATACATATAAGTATAATTATATATATATATTGATAGACAAATATATATATAATACCAAAGAGAATTAATAAATAATAATCTTGGATGGATATTATTTGGCTTACGCTTTGCTGAACATGTGATAAAGCATGCATTATATCCGCGTACAATGAGAGGTGAGCTGGACTGCTTGCACTACCGAAGGATGGATGGACTAGTCGTTAGCTTGAAGGATGTTATGGGATTAAAATCTTTGAACAAAAAAATATAAAACATTCATTCTCTGTCAGCGTGAGAATGTTGAAGCTTTGAGGTTAGCGAGTTAAAACTAGACTCCTAGGCACGTTCGTCCTCCATCTTTCTCTTGCCCTCAATGTTTGAGTGAAGCAACTAGCTACATGTTGCCGTCACACAGTTTCCCCCTGGGAGTGAAGACTCTACTGACAAACAGCAACTTATCAAGCCTACGACAAAGCCATAATCTAATATCTGCATTTTGCCAAAGCTGCAATACTCAGTCTAAATTCTTGGGGAAACCCGATTAGTTTATTTATCTCGATATAGTGCATTATTATAATGCTTAATTAGCATTCTGTTAGTGATAATATATATGTTTGAAAAATTAGTATATTAATTTAATATTGCATGCACAATGCTTTATATTAGAAGCCTTCTTGTAGTACAACGAGATATTTCGTGATTCATGGAAGTATAGGGTATTGATCACAGAGAGCTGAAGAAGACTCAGTCAAAGAGAACGTGGAAATATTAGCTTGGAGGATAAACTAAGTTGTCTCTGCTGAGGATTTCCCCGTCTTGGTTCTATTCCTTTATTATTATTAATTTCTTGACTTCTTTTTTTTTCATTTAGAACATTTAGTTGTGTAAAATTAGAATTCTTTAAATCAAGCATGAGGGTGAAATTTTATTGTGCATTTATGAATCATAGTTTGCTTATTTAACATACAACTTTATTTATCCTCACTTTGTTAAGTTAAAGATATTAATAACTTACCAATTTTAACCATGTGTTTGTTATTAGGAGCTGATTCTTCTCATCCTTAAAGCAATAAAAAGAAAACATATTGTAATAACGATTTCATTTCCCCAATGACTGCCACTACACACCGAAACAGGGACGCGAAAGCAAGAAAAATGAGGAAACAAAGGAACAGAGACTGTACTAAGAGAGAGTCATCTAGCAAGACCGCATTCCTCATTTTTCTCTGCATACACAAAAGTACATTGAGGCTGCCTGTCATTTTGGGCAAACTCCAAGACAAACGGGACCATATACAGCCTGCCCAATACTGACAGTACAAGAGACATACACACGTCCAACAAGCAGGGTCCTGTCGCCCTTCACAATACTCACGACCACAGACACTTACGTCAGGTGCGCACATGTCATGTTCTTGTCCAATTACACGCGACAGGAGAAGTTCACAAATTGTTTAATTACGTCGAAACACATTTTATTACGCTGATTAGCGAGACATAACGATATGTAGTGTCCAATATTACACATACGTATTTTATAAGAGGGAATTAAATCGCTAAACTTCTCGGTTTTGTTTTTGGTTTCGTGAATGGAAGGGCTGGCGGAGCCTTGCTACGTGGACATGGTAGCTCAGAGAAAGTTAGTTGTGGTGAGCACACAAAGTATGGCCGCGTGTCGGGGGACCCAGAAAACTTACCATATTCAACCATACGTTTGTTGTTAGGATTTGGTTCTTTTCATCCTAAAACAAGAAAACATGTCTAGACTAGTAATTAAAGCTTCGGGAAAAAGATAAAAAAAAAACAACAGGTCATTAATATTTGTTAAGCTAATGGCATCAGTTAATGAGCAACACTTGTAAGTAAGGAAGATGATTTAGTTTCATCCAACTCAGGGAAAATATTATTGACTCTACCTGACGTTAAAGGAAATGGGAATTTTGGACTTAGTTGATTAATTGTACTGTACCTACTTACTAGCTGGGCCTGAAAAATCTATGACATTTTTG
The DNA here is from genome assembly GCF_018991925.1 of Homarus americanus. Taxonomy (NCBI): domain Eukaryota; kingdom Metazoa; phylum Arthropoda; class Malacostraca; order Decapoda; family Nephropidae; genus Homarus; species Homarus americanus. The sequence continues at coordinate 244,572 of NW_024755719.1, forward strand.
ATGACTGAAGATTTTTCTGCATACGGTGCATATATATATATATATATATATATATATATATATATATATATATATATATATATATATATATATATATATATATATATATATATATATATTTATATATATTTATATTTACATATATATATATATATATATATATATATATATATATATATATATATATATATATATATTTATATATATTATATTATATATATATATATATATATATATATATATATATATATATATATATATATATATATATATATATATAATATATATATATATATATATATATATATATATATATATATATATATATATATATATATATATATAAATATATATATATATATATATATATATATATATAATATATATATAATATATATATATATATATATATATATATATATATATATATATATATATATATATATATATATATATATATATATATATAATCGCACATATGCAGAAAGGTCAAACTTCATTCTCCCTTTGACTTCAATATTGATACTGAACCTACAACTGAAACCTTGACTAATAATAACACACAGTGACAAATTTTGGTTACTTGGAAGCAATTAAGAAATGACAGAAGCAGTTGATAAATATAATAGAGGCAGTAAACACAAGAGTTATTGTGTGTGAATGAATGGCGAGTAGATTGTTTTATAGGGAGTAGTTAGGGAAGTCTGGAACAGTTTATAGGGATCTTTTAATGTTTAACAAGTTGAATATACTTTAATTATATGAACCTTTAAGTCTACATGCTGGACTGGGGCTAACCTCATTATTTTTATCATTGTTGTTCTACATCTTCCCTTGTGGAGGAGCGTTTGTCAATACACACTCTGTTAGCGTATGTTAAATGACTTGTTTACAAGTTTTAACTCAATTATGTTGTTTGTTTTATCATGTGAAGCTACAAACCACTAGAGTACAACACCTGGTTCTGTTAGTATCTCTCTTGTTGGAACTTTACCTTTATGTGTTGACAATTAAACACTTCATTTATTGTAGTCAGGTTAGATAACATAAACATTCTTTTTTCAACACAGACTTTTGTGAAACTATTTTGTGTTATAATGGATAAAAAAGATGCTTATTGGATCCTTGGCTGATGAAGGTGTGACGGTATGACCCCCGGCAGGTGTTGCGTGGGGAGGATGTAACACCTGTTATATATACAGTACTTCTGGCCGAGTTGACTCATATCATTGATGTCTTTACGGGTTAACACAGCCACAAGCCTATTCATGGTCCCCTACTGTGTTAAAACATAAGACATATTTTGAGAGTCTAGATAAACTTTCTCTTGTAAAGGTTATCAAATACGTTATGTCTCACCTAAACATAATACGAATATATGTATGTATGTATGTATGTATGTATGTATGTATGCATGTATGTATGCATGTATGTATGCATGTATGTTATGTAACATCATCACATAAATATTAATCATAATTAGGCGGTTAGTTAACCAGCTATAAGATCAGACAGTCATCCAGTCAGCAGGTCGACAGTCAGTCAGCCAGCAGGCCAGACAGTCAACAGCCAGCAGGACAGACAGTCAGTCAGCCAGCAGTGACAGACAGTCAGTCAGCCAGCAGATCAGACAGTCATCCAGCCAGCAGGTCAGACAGCCGGGGTCAGCCAGCAGGCCAGACAGTCAGTCAACCAGCAGGACAGACAGTCAGTCAGCCAGCAGGTCAGACAGCCGTCAGCCAGCAGGACAGACAGTCAGTCAGCCAGCAGGATGGCGCCAGCCAGTCAGCCGCCAGCAGGTCAGACAGTCAGTCAGCCAGCAGGGCCAGACAGGGCCGTCAGCCAGCAGGACAGACACAGTCAGTCAGCCAGCAGGCCAGACAGCCAGTCAGCCAGCAGGTCGACAGTCAGGTCAGCCAGCAGGACAGACATTGGGTCAGTCAGCCACAGCAGGCCAGACACAGTCAGTCAGCCAGCAGGTCACAGTCAGTCAGGCCAGCAGGCCAGCCAGTCAGTCAGCCAGCAGGCCAGACAGTCAGTCAGCCAGCAGACAGAGCCAGTCAGTCAGCCAGCAGGCCAGAGCCAGCCGTCAGCCAGCAGGACAGATACAGTCAGTCAGCCAGCAGGCCAGAGCCAGCCAGTCAGCCAGCAGGTCAGACAGTCAGTCAGCCAGCAGGCCAGAGCCAGTCAGTCAGCCAGCAGGACAGACAGTCAGTCAGCCAGCAGGACAGACAGTCAGTCAGCCAGCAGGTCAGACAGTCATCAGCCAGCAGGCCAGACAGTCAGTCAGCCAGAAGCAGACAGACAGTCAGCCAGCCAGCAGGTCAGACAGTCAGTCAACCAGCAGGTCAGATAGTCATGCCAGGTCAGACAGTCCGTCAGCCAGCAGGTGGGTCAAACAGTCCGTCAGCCAGCAGGTCGGACAGTCAGCCCACCAGCAGGTCAGTCAACCAGCCAGCAGGTCAGACAGTCAGCGTCAGCCAACAGGTCAGACAGTCAGTCAGCCAGCAGGCTGTATAGTCAGCCGCCAGCAGTGGCAGACAGTCAGCCAGCAGGTCAGACAGCCAGTCAGTCAGCCAGCAGGCCAGCCAGTCAGTCAGCCAGTGCGACAGACAGCCGGGTCAGCGCAGCAGGCCAGACAGTCAGTCAGCCAGCAGCAAGGTCAGACAGTCAGTCAGCCAGCAGGTCAGACAGTCAGCGCCAGCAGGTCGGACAGTCAGCCCACCAGCAGGTCAGTCAACCAGCCAGCAGGTCAGAGATACAGCCAGTCAGCCAACAGGTCAGACAGTCAGTCAGCCAGCAGGCTGTAGACAGCTCAGGTCAGCCAGCAGGACAGACAGTCAGTCAGCCAGCAGGTCAGGGACAGTCATCAGCCAGCAGGCCAGACAGTCAGTCATCAAAGGCCAGTAGGACAGACAGTCAGTCAGCCAGCAGGCCAGACAGTCAGTCAGCCAGCAGGCTGCATAGCCAGCTCAGCCAGCAGGCCAGACAGTCAGTCAGCCAGCAGGACAGGGCGCCACAGTCAGGCCAGCCAGCAGGTCAGGACAGCCGGGGTCAACCAGCAGGTCAGATAGCCGGCAAAGCAGGTCAGACAGTCAGTCAACCAGCAGGTCAAACAGTCAGCCAGCAGGTCAGACAGTCATCCAGCCAGCAGGTCGGACAGTCAGCCCACCAGCAGGTCAGACAGTCAACCAGCCAGCAGGTCAGACAGTCAACCACCTTTCTAGGATGGAAGAGGAGGAGGAGGATGAGGAGGAGGAGGAAGGGAAGTGAAGGGCCAACTTGTCATCACCTTCCTCCCTTCACCCTTCCATCATCACTGCAATCTCTACCCCTTCCTTTCCTCCACCCTCCTTGATTCCCTCCAAACCTACCCTCCCCCTGTACCCTCCACCTTCCCTTCATCCTTCATCTTTATTTCTACCCTCTCTCTCTCTCTAATTCAATCCCTCCCTTACTTACACATATTACTCAGACCTTTCTTTCACTTTTACTTTCACAATTTCCTTTCTTCTTTTCACCAATTTCTCTTTGTTTCTCTCTTCATATCTGTCTGTCTGTCTATACCATTTCACGTGTTTCTTTTCTTCTTTCAGTCTCTACACCTTTATCAAGTTCCTCCAAAACCTTGTCTCAGTCCCTCCATTCACAACTCCACATCTCCATAAGTGCGTCAGGCAGCTCTATACGTGTTTTTCCTCTACTGTCGGTGATAAAGAAGATCTCGCCCGCGGCCCTATCATATCTTAGACTCTCTCTCTCTCTCTCTCTCTCTCTCTCTCTCTCTCTCTCTCTCCACCAACACAACTGATGATCAATACTTTAGCTTATCCATAGATTCTTCCATTACTGTTTTCCCTCCCTTCTTCTTCTCTCTTCTCCTCCTCCTCCTCCTCCTTCTTCTTCATAGTCTCTCTCGTCTCCTTTTTCTTACTTCCATACCCCCTTCCTCCTCATCGTACTTCCATACTCTATTCCTCTTCCTTCTCCTCCTCTTCCTTCTTCTTCCATACTCTCTTCTTCCTTCTCCTTTCATTCTATCTTCCTCCACCTTCTCCCATACCCTCTTTTTCCTTATCCTTCCATATCTTCCTCCTCCCTCTCCTGCACCACCTCCTCCTTCCATTCTCTCTTCCTCCTCCTCCTCCTCCTCCTCCTCCTTCCACCGTTCTTCCTCCACGTCATCCCCGTCTTCCTCGCGCCATTACTCTCCTAAGTTATTGTCCTCTTTCCCTTCCACCCAATTTATTTCTCTCCTTCTCTCTCCTCTTCTCTCCCTCTCCCTTCTTTCGTATACGGACTTATCCTTATACTTTCTCTTTTCTCTTTCTCTCGCTGTTTCTTCTTATCCCATTCTTTCTCTTTTTTAACAATTTTCTGCTTACTCTCTTTCATTCCTTCTTTCTTTCTATTCTTCTTTAACTATATCCTAGGTACCGTCTTTCCTTAAAACTTTCTCTGTACTTTCTCTTTCTTCTCTTCTATTCTTACTCTCCTTTCTACCTTACTCTCGGATGCGACTTTCTCTCTCTCTCTCTCTCTCTCTCTCTCTCTCTCTCTCTCTCTCTCCTGCTTTATCTCTCACTTTCAATTCATGTTTGTTAGTAGGTCAGTACTTTCTCCTGTTCTCTTTAAAGATACTTTGACCAACAAGAGGACTTTCTCTCTTTCTCTTCATTATTCCTCTGTACAAACTTTCTCCGTTCTTTCACTCTTACTTTCACTCTTTAATCTTTCTTTTCCATTTTGCTCACTTTTCTTTTCCTTTCTCTATTTCCCTGAACATCTATATTATCCCAGCATCACCTATTAAAAGATATAAACCAAGACACAATGTCACTCCTACAATGCCTTTCAATAACTCCAAACTATATAATACTTTCACTCAATTACCTCCAAGCTCACCATAATTTCCTCTACAAAGTCTTATAGCCCAGGTAAGTTCCTACAGAATTTATAACTTAAAACAACACTTCCTACAAAAATTCAGTAACTTGCGGCTTTTCTTCTACAAAAATTTTATAGCTCAGGTAAAGTTTCAATAGTTTTCACATTCATGGCCATGGCCACTCCTATAGTTTCAGTGTTTATGGCCACGGTCTTTCTTCATTATGTTCATGGGCCCTTGCTACAGTTTTAATTGCTCCTGGCCATTATCTACAAATTTATGGCATCGGGCCACATTCTATATTTTCAGACGTTATGGCCACCCTTAACATTTTTATGGTGTAGACCCGCTTCCTGAATACTCATGGCCATATTTTACAAGTGGCCAACTTCTGCATATTCATGGCCCGTAGCCTCATCTTGTACATTCATGGTTCATAACCACATTATACACATTAATAGCTCATGGCCACATCCTACACATTAATGGCTCATGGCCCCATCCCACACATTAATAGCTCATGGCCACATCCCACACATTA